>NC_087387.1:5128691-5177554 GCF_963675165.1 Halichondria panicea
AGTCAGCTCTGTTGTTTGTCAGCGTACTGCCAGAGATGGAAACACTACCTCTGTAGACATGAATAACTCCACCACTATGGTCAGCTATGTTGTTTGTCAGTGTACTATTGGAGATTGATGTACTGCTTGAGGAAACATAAATTGTTCCACCAAAGACAGCTCTGTTGTTTGTCAGCACACTGTTGGTGATGAACACCACACTGCTTGAAGAAATGTAAATCGCTCCACCACTACTGTTAGCACCGTTGTTTGCTAGCATACTGTTGAAGATGGACACGCTGCTTGAGGAAATATAAATCGTTCCATAGTCAGCTCTGTTGTTTGTCAGCGTACTGCCAGAGATGGAAACACTACCTCTGTAGACATGAATAACTCCACCACTATGGTCAGCTATGTTGTTTGTCAGTGTACTATTGGAGATTGACGCACTGCTTGAGGAAACATAAATTGTTCCACCAAAGACAGCTCTGTTGTTTGTCAGCACACTGTTGGTGATGGACACCACACTGCTTGAAGAAACGTAAATCGCTCCACCACTGTTATTAGCACCGTTGTTTGCTAGCATACTGTTGAAGATGGACACTCTGCTTGAAAAAACATAAATCGCTCCATAGTCAGCTCTGTTGTTTGTCAGCGTACTGCCAGAGATGGAAACACTACCTCTGTAGACATGAATAACTCCACCACTATGGTCAGCTATGTTGTTTGTCAGTGTACTATTGGAGATTGACGCACTGCTTGAGGAAACATAAATTGTTCCACCAAAGACAGCTCTGTTGTTTGTCAGCACACTGTTGGTGATGGACACCACACTGCTTGAAGAAACGTAAATCGCTCCACCACTGTTATTAGCACCGTTGTTTGCTAGCATACTGTTGAAGATGGACACTCTGCTTGAAAAAACATAAATCGCTCCATAGTCAGCTCTGTTGTTTGTCAGCGTACTGCCAGAGATGGAAACACTACCTCTGTAGACATGAATAACTCCACCACTATGGTCAGCTATGTTGTTTGTCAGTGTACTATTGGAGATTGACGCACTGCTTGAGGAAACATAAATTGTTCCACCAAAGACAGCTCTGTTGTTTGTCAGCACACTGTTGGTGATGAACACCACATTGCTTGAAGAAATGTAAATCGCTCCACCACTACTGTTAGCACCGTTGTTTGCTAGCACACTGTTGGAGATGGACACACTGCTTGAGGAGGAAGCATAAATCGCTCCACCATAGTCAGCTCTGTTGTTTATCAGTGTACTGTCAGAGATGGATACACTGCCTGAGGAAACATAAATCGCTCCACCACCATGGTCAGCTATGTTGTTTGTCAGTGTACTGCTGGAGATGGATACACTACTTGAGGAAACACTAATCGTTCCACCTAACTCGTAAGCACCATTGTTTTTCAGCACACTGTCGGAGATGGACACACTGCCAATACCAATCGCTCCACCAAACTGAAAAGCTTTGTTATTTGTAAAGTTACACCAAGTGATAACTACAGTACCAGATACCTTTTCTACTGCTCTTCCACTCTCAGTACTCTTGTAGTTGAACTCTGTGTTGTTGATCAGTGCGTTTTTTGATTGAATGTCAACCACACTTCCATTATTTCTAGTGAACATACTATTTTTTATGTGCACATTATCAGCCTCAACATGCAGTGCCTGACCAGTGTTGTTCACAAATACGGTGCATTCAATTTTTGTAGTATGAGTATTAGCAATTTTAACTATGTGGGTTTCCGCCTGATTGAGTAATTCAAAGTTCATAAAGTAGCAGTTGTTGATATAGACATCGTGCACATCGTCAATGATCAAGCCTTGATGTGAGTTTAGTGGTCCATAATTCGCTCCAGTGAAACCCAAGTTTTTAATAATCATTTTGGTAATACTAATGAAACGTATTTCGCCATTGTTATAGAATCTCACAACAGCTGTACTTTTGTTCTGACTGATGATATGTACACGTGAGAAGTTACGAATCAATAACTGCTCAGTTAACACATGATCTCCAGGTAAAAAGCTCAAGGTGAGAATATCTCCTCCAGATAACAAGTCTGTTTGAACAAGCTGCTCCAAAGTAAAACAGGTTCCATTTCCGTAGTTATTACTGCAAAAGTCGGTTGAATTCACTGGCACAATGTGATAGTGCTCACTCCTGGTAACAGCAGCTAGGGTCAATAGCAGTACTAACCAACTGAGAATATTTCTAGACAGCATACTGACTTTGCAGTTTCTGTTTAGAGTCACTACTTTTGTTAGATCTATATAGTAAACGTTCTGCAGTCTTATATATTATGCGCTAACTCTAACCCACAAACAAGAAATCAAAAACATTCCCTATTTGCTGGGAACCCTAATTAATGTTGTGCAAAATAGGCAAAATAGGCATTAAATTTTTATTGTGGGTTATCCCACAGTTTTCAGCCTTTCCTTAATAGGGCATGATGCCACATCTTGATACATGGGCGTGAGAGAGGAATATAATAGGGATAGTCCTCGATCGATGTCTGCCATGCATTTGTGTGAGGTGTGTAATGTGATATTATACTGCTTCAGGTATGTGCATGTGCTGCCCCCAGATTAGCTAATAATAGTAAGTACATTACATAATTGCCTTATAATATGCAGTGGTGTAGAAAGAGGGGGGACTTCAGGGGCTGGAGCCTCCCCCATCTTTCTAGGCTATTAAGTAGAGATGACTTATCAAGTTGCACAATATGTATAGATATAGCCGTACTTTTTTCCATTCAAAAAACTAGAGCACCCACAAGAAAAGTAGTTTAAAATTTAATCAACGCTACGTGTTTAGTAAATTTGAATTTGTACTATACTCTCTTCAGTGCTGCTCCTGCTGCACCATATTCAGAGGATTATTAAAAGCGATGGGCAGTTTAGCTCTTGACAGCAACTTTAAAAAAGGTCATTCCATGATGATGTCATACACTCCTGACCATAATTATTCAGAAGATTAATTAAAGGTTGTACAGCTCAACATACAGTTCATGAAAAACTCTTTTAAAGTTGCTGTCATGATTGATTGATTATGAATAATTTGAAAAGACCACAAAACCACAAAACCACAACACACTTAAAAGCCACCGCCTACTGCCTATCTGAGTATGACAACTGTTCTGCAAACCACTGCACCTCTGCCTCTGCCATGGATCAAGGGTGTACTGTGTTTTGCAAGTTGCTTGTCATTGTGCACAGTAAATGGGCGTTGTCTATAGTACTACTGAGTCTGTAGTAACGTAAATGTGTCTATTCATTAATTTGCTAACTTATATTTAGTTAGCTAAGCTGTTAGTGTATATATATGCACATGCAGTACTCTGTTGACTTGCTATACCTCTGTTGATTTGAGTCAGTATGGGAGTTGTTTTAGTTATAAAAGTGCACTAAAAGAGCAGTAGAAAGTTATGAGTCAGCACATTCCTGATTAAATCTAGTAACCACAGTAGTACTATAGACAACGCCCATTTACTGTGCAGGGCCGTAGATAGCTTAGGTTTGCAGGGGGGGGGGCAAAATAACTGCTGAAAATGTTACTAAAAAAAAGGTCAACTGCATGTTATTTCATATCCTCTGAGTATGGCAACTTTCAACTTGCTGTGGCACCAACTTAGAGCAACTAAAACAAGGTAGCTTGAACTAGGAAGGTGCTCCTGCTTCCCAGAGGCACAGTGGAGCTCATAATTTTACCTAAAAAAAGGTCATAACTTATTCTCAGCAGTCAGCATACGCATCAGATAGCCCTGCCCACATCTCATTGGGCATGTGCAGATCAATAATTTTAGCAGATCTGAGAATGCTAGGGGGGGGAAACTGCCCCCCTTGCCCCCCCCCCCCCCCCCCCCCGCTGTCTACGGCCCTGCTGTGCACAATGAAAGCACAGCAGGTGCTGATGCCTCGGTGAAGATGCCAAAGCTACATAACATAAAGCTACTGATAATTTTGCTGCATGCAAAAACTCACAGAGTGGGTAATTTTCGACCATTATTATTGTTAAAAACGATCTATGCCAAAAGTTCAAGTCTAAAATTAATGGCTGCATTATTAGCAGAGCCTTGCAGCTCTCTTCTCACTCTTGCAGCTACCAATAGCTAGCGTTTTAGTGCAGAGCTAACTACTAAGTAGAGTAGCAACACTGGGTAAACAAGTTTGGCTACGTGCTCTTCTGAAAAGGCTGCAATGGCATTCCAAGTAAGCAAAACTAGGTATAACTCGAGAACAAAGCATTATTTTGCAAATCCACGAATTAAAATCCAAGTAAACATGACTAGAAGCCTATAGAAACTCTTACTTGCACTTGATTCATCCTTGAGCAGCTGTAGCAGTCTACACAGACAGACAGACACACAGACAACACACAAAAAACACACTACCGTATACCTAGCCTCGAATCCAGGCCGATTAATCGGCCTGATCTCGAGGCTACCATATACCTCGCTTGCGCATGCGCACCGAGGCATAATGACAAGCAACTTGCAAAACACAGTATTGGATTTAGCCTCGATCCCAGGCCGAGTTTTCGCTTTTATAACGGTTAGGCGAACAACTGGGCCTGGTACTAGTTGTCTGCGCATGCGTCAGTCGTTCGTCAGATTCTGACGAATGGATATTCTCGGTCACTTTCGTGACATTTATATTCGTGTACTATCGTGTACTAGAAGTCAGTTCCCGTTTTATCATTATTGGAATCGATTGGAATGGCTCTTAGCTGAAGCTTCTCTCTTCTCTGAAGCTTATTCTGAAGACTGAACAACAAGGGAAGAGGTATAAAGCTTTATCAAGCTTGTTAAGGTCAGATATTTTTGTGTGGGCCCTATGGCCGGCTATGCTATCAAGTCTTAGATCTTGTTCATGTTTGGCAAGAATGTAGGTAGACTATATATAGTTTCATCATTAATATGGTGGATCAAGTGAAGAGTGTGAGCTAGAGAACTTGATGCTGCCATCATCAGCTCGTCGACAATGACACTATAACCGAGAAATTTCTACACGTATATTTAAAATGTCTACTTCTCTGTACAGGAGCAATGGCTAATATCCAGCTGTCCCAACAGTGCTCCTCTTGGCTATACTAACGGACGAGACTGGACAGTTTGAGGTAAGGGTTTAACCGTCTTTGGTTTCTTTTAATATTGTCCTATACTCACAGACACAGGACTGGAGTATGACCTGCTCATTCGAGCGTTGCTGGGTAGCTCAGAGACATCAAGAGAATCTACGTTTTCTCAAGCAATGAGTTACGAGTTGGGGCCTAGAATCAGAGAAGTCCAGCAGCCTGCTAAATCTTTTTGAAACGTAATTTGAAGGCATTCAATCATCCTGAAGTTGCCCTGGGTCACTGTAATTGTGCTGCAGCACAACTGGCAACTCCCCAGGCCTTTGTGAAGCAGCTCCCTATGTGCATCTTTTGTGTACTCACTCTGTGCATTTTCTGTGTACAAATTTCCATTATTGATTTATTAAATATTTTTGCCGACCACAAATATACAATGAAAATTTGACGCATGCGCAGACAACTAGTACCAGGCCCAGTTGTTCGCCTAACCGTTATAAAAGCGAAAACTCGGCCTGGGATCGAGGCTATATTGGATTGTACTACCGAGGGCAGTTCTATATGTATTCCCCAAGGGCGCATGAGAACAAGTATTGCAATTAGAAGCTGTTGTCCAACCCATTTACAACTGAGTAGTATAGTAAACACTCTTTGATCCCTCCGTGCATGCACTGCATGTGCACATTTTGTGTGCGTGTGCATGCTCTTGACAAACCACATTTACAACTTCACACCCCAGTTCCAATGGTCTGGTAGTTTTAGTGATGGATACTGAAGAATTGATCTTCACAATGTGATCCAGTGTGTCACAGTGTCCTTTAAAAGAGAGCCCTTTAAGGTGGAGGGTGGGCTTTAGGCTGACCACAAGTCAATGTATACCCTAGGGTACATGGGATTTGTACCCTGGAGTATCCTGAGAGTTTCAATGGATATTCCTTAGTGTCAGAGCACATCATGGTACAAGCTACCTGTACCATGGACTTGCGTGTGTATTGTTATTGTACTACCTCGTGCAGTTGTATGTATTCCCTCGGGCTGCGCCCTTGGGGAATACATACAACTGCACGAGGTAGTACAAATCCAATACACCCTTGATATCCATATGGTACAACTATAACATATACACGTATATTATTTGTATACCTAATTATAAAATAATTTACACTCCCGAGTGTACAGTGTTTTATAATTACGGCATATTTATACCGCTGAATAAAAACTAAAGTGCACTTTGTATTTAGGCAAGACCACAACCATACAGCTACATGTATATGCATGCATGCATGCATGATTCCTCCTGTCTGCATGCTTGGCCATGTGGGAGGCAAATAAATGTGTGTGAGTTATTCGAGCCGGAGACCACCTGGCGCACACCGCCGCCACCATGCATGCAGTTACAAATAC
The DNA here is from genome assembly GCF_963675165.1 of Halichondria panicea. Lineage (NCBI taxonomy): Eukaryota > Metazoa > Porifera > Demospongiae > Suberitida > Halichondriidae > Halichondria > Halichondria panicea. Next base: position 5,135,165 of record NC_087387.1, read on the forward strand.
CTATAAGAGTGTCACATTACAGCAAAGCTATCTTTGGTTACAAGAATGCATGCATGTATGGTGATTATTTGCGTAGGGGACTGTGGGATATTGCTACTGTGTAGTCTGGCAGCTGTTCAATGAACACGTATGCACTGTACTCCTCCAAAGCTCAAAGGAGCGCAACAGCTGCTATATAGGTTGTCAGCCAACTTAAACTATTTTCATACCACACCTAGGTACCGCACATGCAGCGGAACATTATCATGCAATAATAGCTATAGCTATAGGATCTATTAAGTATCATATTTACGATATTGATAACCATAATTATATAACCATCTGTTTTACGTGGGATTGGCCAAGCGCCCAACTGCGGAATGATTTCCCATAGAGCTATAGTATTACTAGAGCATTGAAGTGCATATACCCTGGGCCTTAATTTGGGGTTTATAGTATAGTCTACAGCCTCACGTCAAAGCAGTGTGTATATACATGCATCTACGCCAACGTGCATGAACACTGTGCATGCACTGTTAAAAATGAGGTGTATAGAACATGCACTAGGGTGTAAACAAAGACCTAGTTTGGGGAGTAAAAATAGGTGGGTGTATATTACAACAGCATAAGGTGTAAACTAGAAAAGCAAAAGGTGTAAACACTGTGTGGTAGTAAGCTAATAATAAAATTATGGCTTTTCCTGAAATGTTCTTTACTCTGAGGCTTGTACAGACTTATGGAAGTACATGGAAGATGGCTCAATCTTACAGGTAAGTATGCATGTGCATGTGCATATGCACAGTAATAGCTGGACACCGAGGAGTGATTGATATCTAGCCTGCAATGCCTATTGTCAGCCCAGTTCCTCTATACTGCATGCTCAGACTCCAGACTGTATACTAATGGCTATAGTTATTAACATTGACCAAGAGTATTGATTGATATATAGCCTGGATTTCCCAATGCTTATTACTAGTTTAGCTTCTGCAATCCAAGATGAAAGCACCGTGGTGGAGGTGCAAAGCTACATAACATAAAGCTACTAATATAGCTAGCTTTTATACACACATTGATTATAATTATCATGATGAACATTTTTAATTTTGCTGCATGCAGAATACAGAATCACAGCAGAGGAGGTATGACACACGGTTAAGCTCACGTGGCTACTATTTCTTGATTGAAGGCAAGAAAGACAAAGACGTCATTAAAAATGCATTCCAATGACGACATGCATGGCTTCTAGCACTTATATGGGTACTTTTTGAGGGGCTACAAAAACGGCTAATCTGCGAGACCCTTGAAAATTACCCGCTATAAGGTGCTATCATTGAGTATCAATATTGTATTAGTGCTGATCACATGATCTCCAGCCAATCAGCTTATCTGAAAGTAGTCAGGTGACCATGGATTAAATAACTTAATCCACACTTAAGTGTGCTTTAATGCACACTTTTTATCAAACAATCATAATACAAGCAGATTGAATCTGAATGTCATCATAATTATAATAATACAAGCAGATTAAATATGTACACAAGCAAAGCTGAAAAGTATTAGAAAGTCGAATGTTATTGTTTCGACTTGTTTCATGTGTAGTTAAGTGTACCGAATTGCTGACTTGACCATAGCATCGCTTTTTCGTCTGGAGAAATAGGCTCAGCTTGCTTCGAAGATGTACATACCTGTACCTAAGCCAGATCCATATAATCGTTTCATCAAAGGTGCTTCGAATATCATAGCTTTCCAAAAGAGCAAACCAGATATATACTCATTGCCATATAGTTAGGCTAGAGCTCACGTGACAGCACTAAATCCTTTAGAACACACCTAGCCAAGTCACGTGTTTTAATGCTGGTGCACTCGGATGGCCTCTCGGTTACGTAATGCACTCGGCTGCGGCTCGAGCACCACGTTAACGTCGGCACGCAGATTAAAACACTTAATCTTGGCTAGGTGTGTTCTAAATAATACTTATCATTCTCCACTTCAAATCCTCCCCGGTTCTATTATAGTTTCCAAAGTCTATAGTTCTAATTGCTCTTCTTATTTATAACTATACTACATGCATGTACATGCATGTATTTATACTATTTGTTTGCGTAGCAACATTGTATGGTGGTTTGTGGTAATGCGATTTAGTATTTTGCAAGGTCTAAACATTCCGTTAGGGTGCTCATATGAATTATTCATTAGATAATGAGCTGCTCTCTTGCAAAATTAGTGCCGCCATGTATATATAACGGCCAGGCTCCCAGGTCTCAAATAAACAGTTTGTGTGTACAAAACAACCTCTCAACAAAGGCCACCTCAGTCTATATAAAGGCCAAAACATTGTTCCCCAAAGGTGTCCGCTATATATAGAGAGGTTCCACTGTATAGTGTTAATTAATAGATCTTCTTGCATGCATGTGCAACGACATGGATATCCTTTCATTCCTTTGTTGTGCTTTGGAGGAATAATTTATATATAAATGTGGGAATAATAGGCAATTTAAAAGGCAATTGTAATTATGTATGACTATTATTATTTGTTAGCACATGAAGAACAAGTCAACAAATCATATTCATACGTTGTACATACAAACAAGTAACAAAAAGCAACAAAAAAGACCTGATATGTTATTACGATGACGAATGTTAAAAGTTCCATGGTTACAATGGTGATCTAGTCCACACTTTGTAGAGCAGCTTGCGACCTGTGTACCTGCAGAATGAGCAAACAGAAGCAGTTATAACTTAATGCACATGCACAACTTGCTATGGGCAGTGAATTTAATAACTTACTTTGAGTGACAGTTGTCAAATTTAAGTACATAGACTCCATTTTTCTGTGCAACATACTCTCCTGTCAGTGTGGCCTTGTGGGACATGCACCTCTTCAGGGGAAGCACCTGTGTACGAGGTGGTATGGGTATCACAACAGTTGAGGTAGACTATACTATACATGCATGCAGTACATGGAATCTAAATTAATTTCAGTAACAAGCAGACCAATTATCAATACAAAAATATACATGTACTATCAAGTGTCGTGATGTAATCATGGAAAACAGGGTTTTGGATATTACACAGAAGGGGCCTTTGTCGAGGCGTTGTTCATTGGGCTTTCTGAATGGGTGACCATTGAGAGAGGTTCCATGCACTGTTACAGTTACAGTATACTAATTAACCATCACTCACCTCCACTTCTTTTTGACTGTCTTTCTTCTCTTTGTACCAGATTCCAAACGCAATCCCCTTCGGTTTCGTGCTGAACTCCCAAACAATGGCAGTACCAATCCTCACCACAGCCATGGGGACATTCTGTACTCCACCACCATCTATCACCACCTCTTTGAACTCTGAACTCCTTGCAACTCGTTCCCCTGGTGCGAGATACTTTGAGGCTAGTTCCATGAAGCTGTTGTCACCACTAATAGTGCTACCAGTGTCATCGATGGAAGGCAGATCGCCAGCTATGTTCTGTTGGTGGAGTCGTGCTAAGAGGCTGTGTGTGTGTGTGGGGGGGGGGAGGTAATGACAGATAGTCATATCAGTACAGACCTAACAATGGTCTAAGGCGTCCTTGAAATTGACTTAAAGCACGCTAACATTAGATCAAACTGGAGACTTGTATACATGTACATGCAAGCATACTACGAAACTAATTCCATACACATGTACATTAATAATACAATGTAGGTATATACAAACTAGAATGGGATACACATAACTATCGCCCACTGACCTGTTTCCATTGACCTCCATGTTTCGAGTGATGTTTCGAGAGCTACGAGATCCAGTACCATTCTCCTCACCACCTTCCTCATCGGGACCTGCCATAATGGCCTGACCTGAAGGGAGGGTACATATAAGGGTGGAGGGGAGTCGTATACCCATAAACACAAGTAAGCAGAGTGGATAATACAGTGAAACCTATAGAGTCGTCACCTTTAGGCAGACAGACAGTGACTGTAATAAAGAAGTGGCCTGCTAAGTTTACACAGGTCTAAACACACGCTATGGAACTGTACATTACAGAGGTGACCACAATAGACAGGTCTAATTCTACAATTAAATTGGACATACATGTAGTTGCATGGTCATACTATTATATAGGCAACGCGTCCATTAATCAGCCATCCCCTCAACAGTGTCAGTCTCTCTTACCGCTGCTGCCTTGTGGTAGAGCCACACTCTCCATCTCTAGAGTGTTGACCATCTTGGAAGACATTGATGTCCTCACGTCCTGGATCTTATCATGGCAGTCATCACACACTCGTACTGGGTCCCTGAGTCAAGAGATTTGGTAAAGATCATCAACGGGTAAATTGCATTATGGACTACATGTACTGTACAAACTCAATTCCAGTGGCTGTTTTAAAATGCTAGATTTCTGTGACAATGGGTGCATTTTCTACGCTGCTATGAAACTACATGTACATGTACATTAGCATCTAACCCAAATTTAAAATGTGCCTCTGTAAATAGAAAGCCTTTTCCAACAGAGCTGGTTGCTAAAAGTACTCACTTGCTGAAGGGCAGTTGAGCTTTCTTGTCACAGCAACTGGTACAAAACACCTTGCTACACGAAGGACAGTGATGCTGCAATGAAATGATATTTCTGTAAGACTGGGCTGAGCTGAAAGTGCAAACAATTATTTGTGTATGTTTAGACATTCCTAATAAAGTAATCTGGCCTTTCTGAAAACACACTGTGACTTTATACACAACGCTATTCACAAAACAGAAGCTTTGGGCCTGAAAGCAATTGTTGATTTAATCATACACATGTACATGTGTGTACCACCATGATGTAATACAGCTACCAAAGAGCTACTCCATGTAAATGCAGTTTTGAAGTGCGGAAGGAGTGTAGCCCACAAATCACCAACCTTTCTGTTGAAGACGGAGAAGGTCATCCCACATCCCATGCACTCTGGTATGGATTTCTCGTTGATCCACGTTCCCTTGGCAACCTGTTCCTGCTCCAACTTGTCTGCATGTTGCCACAGAGTCACCTTTTGTCTAGGAGGGGGGGTGATATTGAGTATAATTAAATACATGTACGACTACCAAAACAAATCTCAGGCTGTATCTCAGATTGTACTGACTTGTAGATGGAAATGCTCAAACATGAGATGGAGTTCATTTAGAGCCTGAGGGGGTTCCATTGGAAATGTTTTCACTCACTGTAATAGTCTCTTGAAGGCTTTTTTCATGTCCTCATTCTCCTGACTAAGTCTCTCCACTTGTCGGCTAAGCTCCGCCTTCTCTGCCCTTATCTTAGTGGACAACCCCTCCACTTGCTGCTTGTGCAGTCGTAGAGTCTGGGAACGCTCCAAGTCCTGACTCAGCGATTTCTGTCGTTGTGGGAGGGAGAAGTTTAGTGCATATATACAGTTGTGTAAAATAGTCACGCACATATCTACATACATGCATGTACGTACATGTACATGTAGCATGTGTGTTGTGGTTACCCTTATAAGCAGATCACCTTCTATTGATAATACAGCCAGGTTAATGGGCACCTCTCTATGTATAGGATATACCACACCTAAGAGGAGGATATGCACCCATATATCCTCCGCTACCGTGGTTACTCCGAGGCGGAGCCAAGGGGTATGTAACCACGGTAGCGGAGGATATAATAGGGTGCATATCCTCCGCTACCGAGTAGGTGTGGCATATCTGACTTATACCACGTGACCGCAGCACTATAAAAGGACCTCCCCTAGCAACAATTCAATCTCGATGCAGACTGCAAAAAAGAACAAGACTATGCCGGATTTTGCAGCCGTCAAAGAGCTAGTTGAGCAACATGTTGACTCCTACAGATGCTCAAGAGTTTCCTTGGTCCAAGCGTTGACCATTCGACGTCCCTTACTGGAGTTGCAAGCTGGAGTTGCAAGCTCTTCTTAGATAAAATGTATCTAAACCGCGCCCATGGACCCATGGAAGCTTAGCCATCTTGTTGGAGAGCACCTTCTGTGTTTCTGCCGTCGCTTTGAGTCTTAGTACCGTCAAGCATGGCTCTTTTCTCTTTGCTTACTTTCTTGAACAAATGAAAAAACTAAAAAACAACTTGAAAAACTGTGTATGCCTGGGGCTGTATGCTAATATTCTATATATCCTACAGCTGTTGACCAATGAGATCAATTTGTGGTGACGTAAGTGTGGTATAAATTTTTTTAAGCCTTTTATGGCATACACTGTCTGCGCATGCGTCAATTGCCCCAAGATTCTTGGGGATCGAGATATCTTAGTAAATTAGTCAGTATATTGTATATTTTACAATGATGTCATTGCACAAATCACAGCAGTTTTAACACAGTTACTTACAACACTTATGACCTAGACTAGTGACTAGTTTTGTTGTGATGACTTCTACTTCTGTCTGCTCTTGCTCAAGCTCTCTCCTAGTGTTGAAAAGTCAAGTTTTGTCGTTTTTTGTACTGTGGTAGAGTAGTGGGCGTTTTTCTGTCAGTACCTACCGGCTCTGGCAAGTCTACTTGTTTCCAGACGCTTGTTTGATGCCATCTCAGTAAGATCAGTGCTCCTTGTATGAGCCTAGAATTGTGATGGCGATTTCTCTCCCCTTGACACTAATAGTTTAATCAACCACGTGGGTGACCATAGTACAAAAGGTTAATTACAAAGAGTTTTACTAACAAATTTACTATTGAATCCACCCACGCACAAACGGTGGTTACCAGGCCCCTGTGAGAGGGGCTGGGATCGAGGCTAGCCGGATAGCAGATAATTATAAAGGCATGCATTGATAATTATTAGTCTCAAGAATTAGCCGCCCTTCCATGGAGGATGCAGGACTCTTCGTGGACGCAAGATAGAGTAGAAGGGGATTGGCAACGGAAGTGGTTCACGTGATGTTTTACTATGTGTTTCGCTTTCTACCCCGGTGTCATAAAATTTTAGGCCCCCCATGAGATTGGGCCCCCCCCGGGCCTAGAATTTTAACATTTTAGGCCCCCTCTTAAAATTTTAGGCCCCCTCTTATTTTAGGCCCCCCATTAACAGCGCAACAGCGGTAACATTATGTGACAGTGCATTCTCAAAATACACCAATACAGTCTTCTATGGTTTTCACAGTCTATGCAGTGCCAGTTACTGAATGCACATAACAGCTCTCTGAATGCAGCTCTCCTCACACACACACACATTTCATGCATGTACAGTAGTATACCACTGGTCTCACAGCCGCACCATGTCATTCTATGAATCAGGCCTCATGCAGCACGAAGCACATAGGTGCCAACTGTCCCGAATTGGTCAGGACTGTCCAAGATTACCCTTGTCCCGAAAGGAAACTGCTATTGTGATTCCACCATGATACAACAGTTTCTCTCTTGACTTCTATCTATGATTCCACATTACTTGAGAGCTGAGCCAGTGATGCTATTGGAGCATCCCCACAACAATTTACATCTTCTATGTATAGGAAAACATGGAGGAAGATATGAATTGTTGTCTTTGCACTGAAATTGTGCGCTGTATACTTTTTGTCCTGAAATTTGGCTGAGAAAGTAAGCATGAAGTTGCAAATATGGCGATAGCTATGCAATAACATCGATTGTCTTACAGGCAGATCCAACATTGCAGAGCTGCATCAAAGCATTTAACTCTTATAGGTAAAGCATGAGTAACTTAAAAGGTAAATCTTCCTTCACTTTGAATTCCATGATAGAATAATAATGCAAACATTTTTGCTACTTTGATACAGAGTCTTTGCATGCATGCAGTCTCTTTGATGCTTTGTCAACTAATAGAGCTAACCTTACCATAATTATTATTATATCTCTTTGACTTCGTTCTATCGTGCAGAAAAGGATAGCAGAAGAGGGGGGGCTAGCCTCGATTCAAGGCCGATTAAAATCGGCCTGGAATCGAGGCTAAGGGGGGCCTAGAATGTTAACATTTTGGACCCCCTGGGGCCAAAACTGTTAAAATTCTAGGCCCGGGGGGGCCTAAACATGGGGGGCCCAAAATTTTATGACACCGGGTAAGTTTACCGGGAAACTTATTGAGTCTAATCGGCGTGGATTCGAGGCTAGCATAGATTATTACAGTAACTGTTCTACAATAATTATTGTAGTCTGTACTGTACATGTATAATTATCACACATTACTTGGCAAGGCATAAAATAATAGCCTCTACACAGGCTCTCCTTTTTCGTTCTTACCACAATTGTTCAATAAGATAAAATACTGTATTAATCGTTCAATGAGATAAAATACGGTATTAATTGGAGGAGTTAGGAAAAAGGAGAGCCTGTATCGGGAAGTCGTGTGAGGGTAGAAGGGTGGTAGAAGGGTGAAAATGAGCGTGGGCAGGCAGATCTATGACTAATAAAACTTTGCCTGCAGCAAGCTGGACATGGACTTGGAACTGGAAGTTTGCAAGCACTATAGCTAGCTATACCTTAGGCTTAGCTAGATGATCTACTAGTTATCTGTTCAGATTCTATCAGACTATCACCTTTTCTTGTGTCTTTCTACATGCTATTATATAGTCTACTGATAGTATAGATCAAGAATAGCTTAGTCATCATTATCATATAGCAGGTAGCTACTGCCACCAGAGCTGGCCACGCTGGTTCTCTGATCTGACTTGCAGCACAGCTTGGTGGTTGTCTTAGTACAGTCTTTGGGAGAATATCTTACGTCACGATTGTGGGCTACATATCGCCCACGTTCATAAAAATCCTTGTGGATCACGCGATTTCCCAAACCAGGCCTTACTTTTTCTTAACTGTACGCCCATTTCTTTCTTTGCTGCCTCACTATGTCTTTTTTATGATTTATGGATGAACAGTGACAACAGCAAGAAAAAGTAAGGCCTGGGATCGAGGCTATGCAAGTTGCATTGTGCACCAAAAAGCCAGTGCGTAAAAACTCTGTCCTTTTGTATATTTTCGTCACTTAAAAAACAGGATATGACATCATCAAATAATGGGATAATGGGTAATGAAGACCTCCCTCCCTCATCGGGTTGAGCTAGTATTCTCATCTGAAACAAGTATGCAACTAACAGTGGCCTAATATCAGACACAGGAACCTACGAATCACTGAAGAGGCAGAGCCACAAGATTTAAGTAGCTAAAAGACTCCCCTACAACATATCACAAAACAAAAAAGCTACATGTATCCTATGCATGACAGCATTATAGCCGATCCCAAAAAATGCGACATAATAATTCTAGACAAAAGTAAGAGGTAGATATAAACACAGCACACAACTGACACATGACATAATTAAGATTCTCTAATTTTAACTTTCTGACTTTAAACTAATCACCTTCAAGCTTGCCATGAAAATGTCGTTATGCAAAACTTAATGTAATGATCTTTACCAAAAATGGACACTGCTGCCTATTATCCAATTATTCTTTTGACACCTATTATGTTAAAAATTATTCCGAGCATAATTTATCAGGGCCTAACTAGAACGCTAGCATCGATCGTTTTTAACAACAATTGTGGTTGATCATTACCCATGCACTCTTTGAGTTTCCTTGTGATTCTGCATGCAGTAAAATCATAATGTGTGTATATATAGTATAACATAAAAGCTACTAATACTATGTTATGTAGCTTTAGAACCTCCACCGAGGCATCAGCACCCGCGGTGGTTTCATTAACTAAGCACCACAATACCGAAATGGAAATGGTTCAAAAAATAGGCCCAAATTAAAACTGCGAGTTGGTTCTTCTATTAGAGTGGCTAGAAGAAAGACGCTTGCTATAATATGAAAGCACCGCGGGTACTGATAGACTCGCTGGCCAGTCCATCTTGGGGCCAATCCCCGAGATGGACTGGCCAGCGAGTCTAAGGGTGCTGATGCCTTGGTGGAGGCGCCAATTCAAAGCAATGCTACAGTACTAGTACTTTGTATTACTATCAAGTATGAACTATCAACTAGGAGTAGCATTCAGGGCCACCGTAATATATAGCAGAGTGAGTTAAATACACACAGTTACAATTCTTATATTATGCATGCAGTGAGAGCTGCTAAACAATTATCAACACCCTTTACCTATACATGCACGAAAAAGTGGGTGTGTGTCATCAATGGATGATTATGAATAAAATTATATCATCCTGTTGGGATAAATACATTGGGTTTTTCATTTTATTTCAGATGCATTTAAAAGTTAAAAGCAGCAATGGCACAAGTACCAGAATCTAGAAACATTTTAATCATTGGCAAAACAGGAGCAGGAAAAGCCTCAATTGCAAATGCTATTTTGGGTAGTGACAAGTTCCATGTTGGAAGTGCAATCCAAAGCTCTACTCGAAGATCTGACGATACGATCACAGTTAAAGAACATCAAGCTGGAGGCTACAACTTCAAAATTGCCCTTGTTGACACCGTTGGAGTGAGAGATGATCGACAACAGGAGCACAAAATTCGAAGACGAATCAATGAGGCACTGAAAAGCTTCGACTCTCTCAGCATGATAATTTTGGTTTTCAAACTTGAACGATTTTCACCCCAGGAAAGAGAATCGTTACAAGAAGTGATATCCATTCTCAAGTCAAGACTAGCGAATGCTTCATCAATTACAGCTCTTGTTGTTACCTGCTGCGAGCAAAAAGATGACCAAGCAAGAAAAGAAATTCGAAGAGAACTAGCAATGCATGGAACTGCAACTGCAGAAGTGGTACAGTTTGCAAACAATAATGGAACGTTTTTAGTAGGCCTACCAAAGCTAAGTGAAGTTCCCCCAGCAGTCAAGCACTTCATTGAGCAGAGAGTAAAAAGCGACGAAAAGCAACTACAAGACCTAGCTAAACAAGCAAGCACCAAAGAAAGTGTCTGCTCCCCAGGAAACAGCCATACTTTCTGGTGCGACATTCTTTAAAGTTAGTAGCCAAAAGACAAACAAAAGTAGATAATAAGATTAAAAGTGTACTTTAATTATAATTATTTCATAAACCCTGAATGCTAATTTTTACTGCATGTAACATAATTTTTATTATTATAATAACATAACACTCCCTGATTACAATAATATACTTGTTACCTCATGCACAAAATCTACACAATAATAGTCTTAAGAGTTCTCAGCTACAGTGTGCACAGCTATTAGATCAGTTAAAGCCAACGAGCTTCTTCAGGTCAAAACTTGAATTGTCGTGAAGTTGGATCTCTCCTGGCTTCATCGGTACTTCATAATGCGATGCTGTTGTCAAACTTTGGAGTTTCATTTCATCAATCTTTCTGTTTTGCTCACAGTGTTGTCTTACTTGAGACGGAACCTGATCCAAAGTTGGAAGGCCTACCATAAAAATCCCCTTCTGAGCAAAATGTGTCACACTTTTTGCAGATTTCTGGAGGTCATACATTATTTCTTCCCTTGCTTGTTCAGACTTTTGGTCGCAGCAAGTAACGACAAGAGCTGTAACAGCTGAAGCATTTGGACTGGAGCGAAGAAGAGTCATCACGGTTTGAAAGGAATCCCTTTCTTGTTTTGTAAATCGCTCAAGCTTAAATACAAAAACAATCAGGTTGACTGACTTAAACATAGTGATGCCTTGATTTGCTCTTTCCACAAGTGATCTTGATGGATGGTTATCTGCTACGCCCACTGTGTCTACAAGTGCAACTCCGTATGTAAGACCATTGGAGCAAAAGTCACGAGTAGAGTGAATTTCTGTTTTTCGAGTAGTGCTTTGGATCGACGTTCCAACAGGGAAAAAATCAGAGCCAAGAATAGCATTTGCTACGGTAGATTTTCCAGCTCCAGCTTTGCCGAAAAACAAAAGATTTCTTGTCATGCGAAAATGTGGCTGAGATGGAGGCTGATAAAATGGGGGTAATGGCCGAGTCGTCACTGCAGCTGGTTCTGGTCTAAACAATTCAAAGGGATCTGTAAAAAGATTATAGTTATATATAAGTGTTTATAGCATTTAATACCTGTTGGTTTCCCATAAGGTACTTCTTCTCCAGCTTGGGTGCACAATTCTTGAAGGATTTTCTCCTTTTTTTCCTTGTTCACACGACATATATAATGCATAGACTCGTGAACATCTTCCAATCGAGGCAGGCTAACCATAAAGACACTTTTCTTAGCAAAACCAATAACTTGTGGCATACAATGTTGGAGCATTTGATTAGCTTTTATCATCACCTCATCCTTCACAATGTCACAACAAGTGACAATAACTGCAGTGATAGTGGAAGCATTCTGACCAAGACAAGATACAGCTTCTTCGAAAATTTCCCTGAGGTGATTGTCAACAGGTTCAAGCTTGATCACAAACAGAACTAGGTTGAGAGTCTTGAGAGAATCCGAAGCAGTAGAGATACTCGTTTGCAGATTATGGTCATTTTGAGTTGAACTGGTATTAACAAGAGCAAATTTGAAATGAAAGCCCATAGATTGACACTCTTTGATTAACACTTCTTGATGACATCTAGACCTTTCCATGGGAGATCCAATTTTGAATAAATCACTTTTATTAGCTATAGCATTTGCAATAGAAGCTTTTCCTGTTCCGGTCCTGCCAATAATAAGGATGTTTCTACGTGGAACTCTGGATGCCATCTTTCACAAATTAGCTATTAATCACACTATAGCTTTTGCTGCAATGATAGAAAATGAATGATGTGCATACTCTTATTTGGAAGAGATAAGGAAATTCATGCAGTTTTAAATTATCACAGACACACCCATACATGCATTATACCTATATAACCTAATGTTAAGACAAACGTGTTTATTGCACCTAGCTGTTGGAGTATATGTATTTTCTAATAATTATGACCTATACATTATAAATGACTTCGCATGTAGCTACGTAGAGTTATTAATAGCACAATTCTTCATTATTCAAGTCATCTTAAAGTGCAGTTGAAACTAGGTAGCTCTTTTCTACTGAAAAATAGCTTGCACAGGTTTTCAGCTTTGTGATCAGCAATAAAACCTTTGTAACATGCACACTTAGCTATAATTATAGCCAACGTGTTTTAATGTCGGTGCACTTGGATGATGCAATAATTCTCTAGGTTGAGTAATGCACTCGCATGTATAGCTATATACACTGCACAATTTGATTTATGAGTTTTAAACAATGGTTTAAAGTTGCAGACATGCATACAATCAACGTTTTCACAAAACCATAACTGTTACAGTTTAAAAGCTATAAACTATGTGTTTTACTTATAAAGGCTAGCTAATAAAAGTAAAAGTTTCTTTACCATGCAGTTAAAGAATAGTACAACGATCCCAAAAAGTATTTTTGTACAGCTCTTCAATGAGCCTTGCTTTGGTTGATCGCTTGACAACGCCCCACAGTTGTTCTTTATCTTTAGCAATAGACTCCTCATAGTAAGCTCTGACTGCAAGAGGAAGTTTCATGTAATCACGTTTTGGAGGAAACCCAACAGCATAAATTCCAGCTTTCATGAACTCTGCCGTGGATTTTGTCAGTGGATTACTCCTGAACTCCTGGATAAGATCACGACGTGCCTTATCATCCTTGTTGTCACAATTGGTGATGACAAGTGCTGACATTACCGAGATGTGTTCGCCGAATTCGCTTCGTATAAAGTCGAAGCTATTCTTTTCTTCGGGAGTGAAGCGGCCTTCTCGTAGCACGAATACAACCAAGTTCATACCTTCTTTGAAATTTTTCTGCACATACTTTTTCAGGGTTGCGATTGTTTCATCATTTGTTTTAGGACCTGTATCGAATAAACCGACAGTATCCATCACTTTCATTGTATAAAACGTGTTGCCTTCAGTAACTTCGACAAGACAGTGATCACATTGCTTTGTCCAACTTGAAACACACCCTGAAACAGAAAATCGATCATCACTGCGAGCAAATGCATTCGATATGGTTGATTTTCCAGCTCCAGTTTTACCTACAACCATCACACCACGGTACTCAACAATTCTTGACTGAGACATGATCCCTGAGAAGCAACTGAAGTTGTGGTATCATTATTAATACGAGGCATAATTATACTGCATATATAGAATATGAATTCCATTTACATTTTTCATGTGACGACAAAATAACACTGACATGTATTTGTGGGCGATTTCATCCGAGAATTTATTTGGATCCATGCAGGAAGCAGTATAAAGTAATCGAATCAAGCCTTGCTCATACATAATAATTATAGTGATTGACATTGCTGCATAGGATACATGCATCTATTATTTCGACATGCAATACACTAATAAATGGCACAAACTGTCATGTCTATACTTTATCATAAGTATAACATGCGGCCAAACATCTATTCTCATAATTATATATATTATATAGATACAATGATCAACATAATTATTTAGCAAGTGGCTATCATTAATGAACATGCATATACAGGCATAAATTATTATTATAATTATACAGTAGACTCTCGTTAATCTGGCCACCCTTGGGACTGTGCAGCTTGGCCAGAATAGTGAGCTAGGTGCATGGCTGTATTTCACAATGCAGTGCTCTCACTATTACTAGTTGGTATATTAAAGTACGGTTATGGGGACACAGCAGTCAATAATTTTAGTAAACATGCGGATATATCTGAAACCATGCACGTACTACATAGTCTGTAATTGTCGCAACACACTCTTCTGAAGATTTTATAGACCTATATATGCATGTGACAGGCTCTGGGAAAAAGGACATATTGCATGGAGCAGATATAATTGGTATTGAGCAATAGCCAGATTTATGGACTGCAGTGTATAATACTTAGCTTATAGTTATCTACAGTCTTTCTACTACCTCTCTGCAAAATCTGATGCTCTGAATCCAACGCGTCCCAGCGAAGCGCTTTGTCTAAGCAGCCACCATTACCTTACTTTTCCCAATTTAGCAATCTTTAAGTGATGGGCGTTTCTCAATACCGCTATTTCAAAACTTTGAGTTTCCAACGCGCATAACTCAGGCATGAAAAGAGGTATGTGCATAGGAAATTCTTTGCTCTATCATCTGGTATTTAAATCTCAAATAGCCTGCTCCAATAATTATGGCCTTTTTCCCAGAGTCTATCACATATATTATACAACCAAAGAAAAGTATATAACATCTAATTTAAACAGCTACACATTTTAGGGAAAAATTCAAAGGTATTACATCAGTGCATGCACAGTTCTATAGAGTTATTTTTCGCTATACTAGTATTATACAAACAATTTGGTATGATAAAATAATGCACAATTAGATTAAAGAGTAATGTAATAACGTGATCAGAGGCCTATGAAAGTATTACTGCATAATGATGTTCATTGAGATCAGGTAATTCCTCCCCTTTCTGTCTGGCTCTGCAGGAGGCGTATGAATTTGTGGGAGTTATTCAAGACCAGCTGGCATCATCAGTGCATGACTGACAAAGATTCATAGGCAGTGTGTCACATCTATACATCAATTAAAAGTTACACCCCATTTTATGCTGAAGGTGAGTCCAAGAAAATCAGCATTCATTTAAGAATTTGGCAAACCGGCACATGCAACATATACACACATGCATGCCGTGACAAGTTACAGCTATACTAGAAAAAAGTCTGAAAAAACAATGTGAAAGCTGCTAGCAGCTTTCACATCGGACTTTTTCAATTTTTTAGGCCCTGATTGGCGGGAAGCATCAATAATTATAATGTGGAGACGTACATGCATCAATCTGTCACAACATTATAAACAATCATGCACACTTTCTACACAGGCGAATTTACATGCAAAGATTCATCTAATTGGTCCAACGGAATGTAACAGACAACTTTTCTCTCTTATATAACATGCAGTACAATTGTACCAACATTCCAATTGGCCATTATTTTATGCCATGTCAACAAGTAATAGTTATTACATTGAATTTCCATGATTTGTTGCCATTTGCTGCATATAGAAACCAGCATAGAAACCACTTGCTGCATATAGATGCAAAAAAAATAATTTGGTAGTTTTGATCTGTTTTGGTGGCTAGAATCACAATAATTATTGTATAGTAAGTGCATCTGAACCCTACATAAGCTGTCTAGTATAAATTTACCACAGGAACCATAACTGTCTCACTGAGTGTGCACTGCTATCACCCTTTCTAGGTCAATCCAACCGTGGGGAAAAGGGTCATCACTTTTTGAATGTGTGCATGGTCAGCCCAACCCACCAACTTAGCTTGATTTGATCATAGCAAGAGTTTATGATAGAGAGAGAGTATCGAACGTAGGCATACTGTGTATCAGATGTATGCGGAGAGTAACGTGACTTCCTGTATCTGTCACAAGCTTGGAATTTGCACACTGACCAATCCAAGCGTGGGTGATGTAATCTATCAACCCATCCAAGTGTGGGTGATGTAATCTACTTTCTTGATAGATGACATCACCCACACTTGGATTGGTCAGTGTGCAAATTCCAAGCTTAAACTCTTGATCATAGATTGAATAGATGGAAACGAGGTACCCTCGAAGTACCATCCATGTTTCCACGCGGTTTTAATTGAGGCTTACTTCCAACGTGGGGGTCTAAACATGAATAATTCATGAGAATTGTTTTGTTGTCTGTAAAAAGTCCACGAGCAGTTCTGCTGCTAAACATTAACTTCATTAAAATTAATACTTGTGGCCATTTGGGACACAGCATACTACTTAGTGACACAACCTTAGCTATATCATAGTAGATCTAGCTAAACTAACACAAGCATGAAAAATCGCTCTGTGTTAGACTAGCTACAAGATTGTATTTTCTTCGTTTCCAAATGATACTCACCATCAGGGGGCATTTGTTTATTAGAGGGGTCTTTGTGACGCATGCATTAGCCATGATTAGACTCAATAAGTTTCCCGGTAAACTTACCCAGGGTATAGAAAGCGAAACACGGATTGTTTCTGAGCTCTACATTGTAAAACATCATGTGAACCATTTCCGTTGCCAATCCCCCCCTTCTACTCTATCTATGATTTGATCGCCGCCCCCCCTATGAAGACTTAGCCTAGCGAATTCCATCCGTACTGTAGCAGTTGTAGTGTAAACCATGTTACGGTACGAGTATGTCATACCACGTCACTATCAGACCGCATCTCAAGTGAGTGTGTAGGTGTATAGTGGTTAATTAGATATCAGCATACACGCTCATGGTCTGCTGTGGTTTGTACCTCCAGCCCACATTTAATTTATTCATGGCTAACCGTTTACACAACTACAAGTGTTAGTGACGGATTCAGTCCGGGATATAGAATGGAATGTGCGTGGGAGTCGCATACTTCTCTTCATACACTCCTAGTAAGACGAAGTTGGGGAGGGCGTGGCCAGACTAACTTAAAAGATGGGCGTAGGTCAATGGTTAAGGTTGTGCACACACACACACTAACCAGTCAATTATGCCTTGCTGCTGCCTTGATGGAAGTATATGTGGCCTTTAAAAGCTGTAACTGGTCTAAACCTTCAATTTGACCGTAAAGGGACACACAAAAGATGAGTTGTGTCTGGAGAAAGTATAACTTATTATCTTTACAGGTGGTGGTGTAGATGGGAGCAGTAGCCACAAACAGGGGAATAAGCAGTTAAGATCACCAGGAAAAAAAGTCACATAGTGCTTCCAGTCAACAGCTCAGCAAAACTTCAAAGCATTCATGACACTCTCCAATCTACCACACAATCCACATTGATCAATATTGACAAGTTGATAGCATGCTCCTTTGTTGTTGTACAGTAAAGGCTGATAGTTTGGGTGGGAGGTGGGATCTTCACTGAAAAGTCATATTTCTGTATGCCATATATTAATTCCTCCCCCTTCTGTCTGGCTCTGCAGGAGGCGTATGAATTTGCGAGAGTTATTCAAGACCAGCTGCAGTAATACAAGATTCACTGCATTGTTACACCCATTGAGCTCAAAATAACGTATATTGGCACTTGCATTTCCTATGATCTCAGAGGTCAAAAAGCAACAATGAGTTGAACTGGTATAGAATAATCTGTAAGTGAACATTGCTTGTTAACATAAAACATACTAATTTTAAGTTTGTAAGACCGTTCATGACGTTGTGCAGTATATGCTGACATAAGCCACAAATTATATGGTAGATATTGGCACACTGTTTCCTTTGATCAGAGGTCAAAATGCTTGCAACAATTAATGTCCAATGTGACACATTATTTGTAGGTGATTTTCTCTAATTTCCCCTGAGATATAATATGTATACTGACCTCACCTGCTGCTCTTAATTCGAACAAATGAATTTACCCCATCATATATTCATGTCCATTAATTCCTCCCCCTTCTGTCTGGCTCTGCAGGAGGCGTATGAATTTGCGAGAGTTATTCAAGACCAGCTGCAGTAATACAAGATTCACTGCATTGTTACACCCATTGAGCTCAAAATAACGATCTCATTCCAAGAATTGTTTGCTGATGACAAACCACACACATATGCATGCATTGACTGATTAAAGCTATACCGTAGGATGTAAGCTATACCTATAGCATGGCTACATTCAACTATATACTTTCTTGCAACGCCATGAACATGCATGTGTAGATCTGATGATGCATGTGTTTACGCCAGGTGGTTATCCTATATGTGTATATGCGCCTGCTCTAGCTATATAATTATATACAATTCATGTACATTAAAATACCCATATCATATTTAAATGTTCAAAGAGCAAAATGGGTCTATATATAGTATACTAGTAACTATAACTTATTTTTCAGTCGTCCCCCTCAGGTATCTATAGATCTAGAGAAAGTGAATGGCGTTCTACAGGAATGCTATTATCATAAATTGAAAAGGAAAGGGATTGGAAACGACCGGGCCGCCCTGTGTAAACGGGTGAAACACTCTGCGTTATGAATTCGCGCTCGCGAATATTATAATTTGATCGTACTCCGGTCGTATTTCAACTGTTAGCTCTCCTACTGCGATACTGCACAACAACATTAGAATTATTATCTTAAGAGATTTGGTATACAAATACACAATTACTTCTTGACTTGAGACTTAAGCCAGTCACTCATTCATGCACTTATATATACATGCAGTTAACGTGTCCGTGGTGGCATTATAATACATGCACTATAAAAAATGATGTGTGGTGTTTTCACACAAGTGCGTGACTATTGTGGCAAGTATATCAAGAGAAAAAAACGCACATTTTCCACAATATAATTATTTTAATAGTCACGCAACGCACTCTGCTTGAAAACCACACATCATTTTTTACAGTGTAGGTTAACCATAGATTGAGTATATACCGTATAGCGCGAAATTTTCGAGGCACTTATATATCGTGGATTGGCCTATAAAAGCCATTTCGTTGCACAATGTTCGCGGAATGACTGCTTACCGGAAGCCACGCCTTTAAATATTTGCATGATAGCAGGTAATTCTAATTAAAGAACAATTTTCGTAGAATGTGTGAATCAATTGTTGTTTGGTAATCTTATTATTGTGTACTGGCCTTAGCTAATATGACTTAATTTTCGTGTAGAATTCTAACCCACGAAATCCGCGAAAATTAAGCCCCTCGAACATTTCGCGCTATACGGTACTATGTTTTGCAAGTTGCTTGTCATTGCACACAGTAAATGGGCGTTGTCTCTGTAGTATTGTGGTTACTAGATCTAATCAGGAATGTTTATATCCTCTAATATCTACCTGCTCTTTTAGTGACTGTGCACTTCTACAACTCCCATACTGGCTCAATCATGCAACAGAGGTATAGCAAGTCAACAGAGTACTGCATGTGCATATACACTAACAGCTTAGCTAACTAAGTTAGCAAATTAAATTTTTTTTGCTGAATAGACACATTTACTTTACTACACTGTAAAAAATGATGTGTGGTTTTGATGCAGAGTGCGTGGCTATTGTGGCAAACGTGCGTTTTTTCTTGCGTTTTTTCCTAATAATTGCCACAATAGTCACGCACTTGCGTCAAAACCACACACCATTTTTTACAGTGTACAGACTCAGTAGTACTATAGACAACGCCCATTTACTGTGCCCTATGACAAGCAACTTGCAAAACACAGTACTACTCAATCTATGGGTTAACACAATGGAATAGTGTTGGAATGAATGTACTCACTTAATGGGACGTACATGCATGTATAACTGAAGCATGGATTGCATTGGGGCAATGCATATAATAATGATACAAGTAATGTGCTTAAACATCACACAGTACATTGTATACAGTATAGCATATGCAAACATATGAAAACCGCTTGTCAAATGACTGCTTTAAAAAAAGAATTATACAGTCAACCAGAGTCACAACTGAACTGATTAATTTCTAGAGCTTATTTAGGATAAATCCAAGGTATATCTGCACTTTTGAGGTTGCTATGACATGTACATCTTGTATACATTATACAGATTTTTAGAGATATATACAATGCATGTGCCCTTCATATTTATGCATGCATGTCCACTGATTCCTCCCCTTTTGCATGGCTCTGCAGGAGTCACATGAATTTGTCCTTCATATTCATCATGTCCATTGATTCCTCCCCTTTTGTATGGCTCTGCAGGAGTTACATGAATTTGTCCTTCATATTCATGTCCATTGATTCCTCCCCTTTTGTATGGCTCTGCAGGAGTCACATGATTTTGTCCTTCATATTCATGTCTATTGATTCCTCCCCCTTTGTCTGGCTCTGCATGAGTCAAATGAATTTGTGGCAGATATTTATAGGAATAGCTGCAGCGATATAAACAACTTAAAAAGATTCATAGAGGGCGACGCATCTGTCTTATACTGTTTACTATGCTTTATTCATGTTAATGCATGGAGTCCAAGAAAATGTAATTCATGTCTATTCTAAGAATTGCTAAAATATTAATAATAGCTATTATAATTAAAGTATCCCAAACCACACATGCAATCCCATGAACAGTGTAAGTTATAGATCTGCAGCATGATGCATTCAACTATAAATTATTTGGTGGTTAATCCCAGGCATGCACCTGCTCTATCTATAATTATTGCAACAGTAATGTGACAAGTTAAATATAGGATACTGCATGATCCATCGACTGAAAATAAACTATTGCATTATTATAGGTTTGTCTACGCAGCACAATTGACATGCTACCAGGTAATGTACATTATATCATGCAGGAGCCCATAGATAAGAGAACTAGAGCACTAAAGTGCAAACCCTGGGCTAGCTGATGACATAATTATTATAAAGAAACCAGAAGAGTGATATAATGCAGTGCATGCATGTATAGTGATGTACGACTGAGCTGTCTAGCACAGCAACTCAGACTGGAGGCATGCTAAACATTTGAGAACAGAGTTTTAGTGGTACATAGATTTATGCACTGTGGACTAACAGCAAAGAAGCCTGGAGTCTCGAGAAGTATGGCTGGAGTACGTAGGATCCCAGGCAGAGTCAAGACAACAAACCAGTAACATTAACAATTCTAGCTTTCTATTGTAGTGACCCTTTTCCATTGTTCCTGGTACGGGATCACTTCAGCTGTAAATACGTAGGGTGCCTCGAATAAAGGCCAACGTGCTAGTTCAAGCTTCTTAGCTTTTGCGAACTTTTATACGACAACAAAGTTTTAACATCGAAATCTGTCACATTTAAAACTATTGTTTGGAGGCTATATCCATGCTGGAAATGCAGTGCTATGGCATCCAGGTGAGTAGACTCACATGTCACACACAAACAAACAAACCAACAGACTTCTATACCAGTCCTGTGGCCGCCCACGCGCGCCTCGGGTAATTATTATGGGCTCTCCTGATTATAATTATAGACTCAATTGTTCAGTGCAAACATGTCCTATATATATAAAGGATGTCCAATTAACTTTTTGAGCAGCAGTAATGTGTAATAGGGTATACTGTAATCCATCGACTGAAAGTAAATTGCATTGCACATGCAACTTGTATACACTTGTTTCGCAGCACACCAACATATTTCTGACTGCTATAAGTAAAGGTAATTTTCTGCCCATGGATGTATTGGCGCGCCCCCATATGCCCAAATGTGTATTTTATGGGAGTATAGCTGAGGGTGTACACTACAGTTTGGTACCAACCTCCATCATGTTCTGATAGCTTTGAGATTCTCAGCACACTCTGACCAGAGGAGGTCTGACATGCATGCATGCACGAATCATTACAACTACTATAGCTAGTGCATTGTGGCCTGGACATTATCACGCGTACGACCGCAATAATATGACATTAATGCACTGAACTTGTGAGTGATTCGTGCAAGCATGCATGTCGGACCTCCTCTGCGTTTCGACCATTATTTGCAAAGTATTCCGACTGCATGTGTATCTATATACATTCTATTCCATTACATTATTACTTACTTGTGATGTGTTTTATAAGTAGTGGGCTCATAGTTTAATAGCGGAAGACACATCATTGCATCTAGATCTACATAATTATAATGAATAATTATGAATCAGATATTTGGCCAGCATAATTATGCAGCACAAAAATTACATGTAATGGATTTTACCCTACAACAAAATATGAAAAGCTTCTCACCTGAGTAATTAAAATGAGCCAATAATTAAATAATTATTAGGTAAAGATCATCATACATGTAGGTATATCTCACACAGAAACAAGTTAACAAATACACACAAAGTACGTTGTTGTATGATATATATATACGTACAAACAAAATTTAATAGCAACAAAAAAAGACCTGATATGTATAATTATTATGATGGCGAATGTTAAAGTTGCATGGTTACAATGGTGATCTAGTCCACACTTTGTAGAGCAGCTTGCGACCTGTGTACCTGCAGAATTAGCAGTTATCTTAATGCACACAAACATTATATCTTGCTGCATGTGGGCAGTGAATTAATAACATACTTTGAGTGACAGTTGTCAAACTTGAGTACATAGACTCCATTTTTCTGTGCAACATACTCTCCTGTCAGTGTGGCCTTGTGGGACATGCACCTCTTCAGGGGAAGCACCTGTGTACGGGGTGGTATGGGTATCTATTGTCATGTTTATATGGTTTTGGCTGTAAACAGAAGTGGCCTTTGTTGAGGGGCTGTTTTGTACACAAACTGATTATTTTGGAACCTAGACTTTTTAACAAGGTTGCATGGCTTTTCTTCAGGAGAGGCTACAGTGGAACCTCCATTAACGACCACCTCCGAAGAGCAACTACACGCTATATAACGACCAAGAGCTCAGGTCCGGATTGAAAATACAATGAGTAAAGCAACCTCTCAGGAGCGACCACCTCTCTACTCCGTATAACGAGCAGCTTTCTAGTCCCCAACCAGCTTTAGCAATGGAAAATAACCTCCCAGAACAGACAGCCACACCCAGAATTAGTAAAAAATTATTGCTGCGATACAGGGATTTGAGGAGTTCTTGCAACTGTAATGTCGAGAGCGGAAGTACCTGTCACGTGAACAGTTACGTAATTATGGCTCATTTCAAACCAATTTTTCTCCAATAAAGCCTTTAGGCCTGTTTATTTTGGGGGAAAATCGACCTATACAGGAGGCTTAGTCTCGAATACCCGCCTCAATCTAAAGCTTGAGGTGGGTATTCGAGACTACAGGAGGCTTTGCTCTGCATATCGCATATAATTATCTGCAAGCCTTTGCACCACAGCTAAAGCTATTTGAGCCCAATCGTGAGCTACTACTATTAGTCTGTCACACAAACTGTGTATCCAGCTGGAGCTAGCCTAAGAGAGATTTTACTGAGACTAGTGATACACTTTCAACAGCTTACGGGCAGGCTGGGGCAAGTAGTAGCTCACAAAACTAATAGAATCTCAAGGATAGCTTCAGCTGACAACCTGCTGTGGTGCAAAGCCTTTACCAAAGGCTCTTAGCTTTCTGATGTAAGTCGATGTTTTCCCAGTTTAACAAAAATGAATAGGCTCTATTGGAGAAAAATTGGTTTGGAATGAGCCAAAATTCAATCTTGTTACCAAGGTTCACGTGACAGGTACTTCCGCTCTCGACATTACAGTTGCAAGAACACCTCAAATCCCTGTAGCATTATTTTGCACAATCGTGAAAACATAGCTGTAGTTTGTCTCTACAGCCTTTTCAAAACTTGTATGAGCTAAAGAAGCAGTTACATGTAGCAAAGCTCAATCATTCATTTGCAGCAAGAAATGACTCATAAAGCATACATATAGCTGGCAATCGAAACCTCCTAAGGAAGACCACCTCTCTATAACGGCCGAAAGGCTGTTCCCCAATGGTGTCCGTTTTATGGAGGTTCCACTGTATATACAAAACGATCACATAACCATCACTGACCTCCACTTCTTTTTGACTGTCTTTCTTCTCTTTGTACCAGATTCCAAACGCAATCCCCTTTGGTTCTGTGCTGAACTCCCAAACAATGGCCGTACCAATCCTCACCACAGTCATGGGGACATTCTGTACTCCACCACCATCTATCACCACCTCTTTGAACTCTGAACTCCTTGCAACTCCAGACGAAGAACTACTACCATCTGATATCCGCCGAGCGTGTGACTTTTCTATCGTATTTGTAACTTCTAAACTGGCCAGTTTCGAGGCTAACGCATCAAAGTTAAGTTTTGGGGTACCAGGAGAATCAAGTCCAACAGGAAACACACAATTTTGAGGATCTGATTCAATAACATAGTATCCATCATCGTCACTACCACCCCCCTCCACACTGCTTATATGAACATTTCCATCTGGAGTGTCGATTTGTTCACCTTTCATTTTTTCAGCTTCTCTTTGTTTTAGCTCCGGATCAACGAGATAATCGCTTGAATTTACACTAGTTAAAGATTCATTATCGAATATTCGTTCCCCTGGTGCGAGATACTTTGAGGCTAGTTCCATAAAGCTGTTGTCACCACTAATAGTGCTACCAGTGTCATCGATGGAAGGTAGACTGCCAGCTATGTTCTGTTGGTGGAGTCGTGCTAAGAGGCTGTGTGTGTGTGTGTGTGTGTGGTGTGTGTGGGGGGGGAGGTAATGACAGCCAGTCATATCAGTACAGACCTAACAATGGTCTAAGGCGTCCTTGAAATTGACTTAAACTACATTACATACACATGTACGTATGTGCAGTTAAATACAGCATGCTAACATTAGATCAAACTAGAGACTTGTATACATGTATACATGCAAGCATACTACGAAACTAATTCCATAGACATGTACATTAATAATACAATGTAGGTATATACAAACTAGAATGGGATACATGTACATGTAACTATCGCCCACTGACCTGTTTCCATTGACCTCCATGTTTCGAGTGATGTTGAGAGAGTTACGAGATCCAGTACCATTCTCCTCACCACCTTCCTCATCGGGACCTGCCATAATGGCCTGACCTGAAGGGAGGGTACATATAAGGGTGGAGGGGAGTCGTATACCCATAAACACAAGTAAGCGGAGTGGATAATACAGTGAAACCTATATGGTCATCACCTTTGGGCAGACAGACAGTGACTGTAATAAAGAGGTGGCCTGCTCAGGTCTAAACACACGCTATGGAAACTGTACATTATAGAGGTGACCACAATAGACAGGTCTAATTTTACAATTAAATTGGACATACATGGTCATACTATTATATAGGCAACGCGTCCATTAATCAGCCTCCCTTCAACAGTGTCAGTCTCTCTTACCGCTGCTGCCTTGTGGTAGAGCCACACTCTCCATCTCTAGAGTGTTGACCATCTTGGAAGACATTGGTGTCCTCACGTCCTGGATCTTATCATGGCAGTCATCACACACTCGTACTGGGTCCCTGAGTCAAGAGATTTGGTAAAGATCATCAACGGGTAAATTGCATTATGGACTACATGTACTGTACAAAACTCAATTCCAGTGGCCGTTTTAAAATGCTTTTCTAAAGATTTCTGTGACAATGGGTGCATTTTCTACGCTGCTATGAAACTACATGTACATTAGCATCTAACCCAAATTTAAAATGTGCCTCTGTAAATAGAAAGCCTTTTCCAACAGAGCTGGCCGCTAAAAGTACTCACTTGCTGAAGGGCAGTTGAGCTTTCTTGTCACAGCAACTGGTACAAAACACCTTACCACACGAACGACAGTGATGCTGCAATGAAATGATATTTCTGTAAGACTGGGCTGAGCTGAACGTGCAAACAATTATTTGTGTATGTTTAGACATTCCTATAATAAAGTAATCTGGCCTTTCAGAAAACACACTGTGACTTTATACACAACGCTATT
Source organism: Halichondria panicea (assembly GCF_963675165.1). NCBI lineage: Eukaryota > Metazoa > Porifera > Demospongiae > Suberitida > Halichondriidae > Halichondria > Halichondria panicea. Next base: position 5,161,319 of record NC_087387.1, read on the forward strand.
CACAAAACAGAAGCTTTGGGCCTGAAAGCATTTAATCATACACATGTACATGTGTGTACCACTATGATGTAATACAGCTACCAAAGAGCTACTCCATGTAAATGCATAATTATTTTAGTTTTGAAGTGCGGAAGGAGTGTAGCCCACAAATCACCAACCTTTCTGTTGAAGACGGAGAAGGTTATCCCACATCCCATGCACTCTGGTATGGATTTCTCGTTGATCCACGTTCCCTTGGCAACCTGTTCTTGCTCCAACTTGTCTGCATGTTGCCACAGAGTCACCTTTTGTCTAGGGGGGGTGATATTGAAATACATGTACGACTACCAAAACAAATCTCAGACTGTATCTCAGATTGTACTGGACATAAGGCTGCATAATTATGGTCATTGATTGACCAAATCCTTGCTCAATATACTGTGACTTTTTCTGGTGCTGACAATGTTTCGGGAGCATTGAACTTTAGAGTTCATTTCTTCGTATGTATGTGTATAGGACACACACATTGCGCTCCATCGTTACAGCAGTTACACAGTGAAACTTCTAAATATGGACACTTTAGGGACTTGTAGATGGAAATGCTCAAACATGAGATGGAGTTCATTTAGAGCCTGAGGGGGTTCCATTGGAAATGTTTTCACTCACTGTAATAGTCTCTTGAAGGCTTTTCTCATGTCCTCGTTCTCCTGACTAAGTCTCTCCACTTGTCGGCTAAGCTCCGCCTTCTCTTCCCTTATCTTAGTGGACAACCCCTCCACTTGCTGCTTGTGCAGTCGTAAAGTCTGGGAACGCTCCAAGTCCTGACTCAGCGATTTCTGTCGTTGTGGGAGGGAGAAATTTATGCATATATACAGTTGTGTACAATAGTCACGCACATATCTACATACATACATGCATGTATGTATGTAGCATGTGTGTTGTGGTCTACCTCCAAAGGTGACAGCTATTGAGAGGTTCACCTCACTTAATATGCAAAAATTATTAGAGAAAACAAAAGTCAACCACTACAGTGTACACAGTGGGGCTCCGTATGCACTAGCTACACAGTGGGGCTCCGTATGCACTAGCTACACAGTGGGGCTCCGTATGCACTAGCTACACAGTGGGGCTCCGTATGCACTAGCTACACAGTGGGGCTCCGTATGCACTAGCTACACAGTGGGGCTCCGTATGCACTAGCTACACAGTGGGGCTCCGTATGCACTAGCTACACAGTGGGGCTCCGTATGCACTAGCTACACAGTGGGGCTCCGTATGCATTAGCTACACATTTGTGAGGCTAATTAAAGTTGCATTTTTGCTTTTAAAATTCTAATTCAAATGAGGTGAAAGGTGATTGTAGGAGCTAGAGCAAATGCAGCGTCTACACACTCCATAGAAACTACTGTAACTCATGAAATGTGACATGCATTCTAAGAGAGGGGCAGAGTAGCAACCCTAAAACCAAACGCAGCACCTACATGTAACTACACTCGACAGCAACTAGCTAACTACATGTAAGACAGTGGCAGGCTTATAGCTACATGTAGATATTAACAATTTCTCTATATTGCTCACCTCTGCCAGTTGCTCTGAGATGGAGGACAGCTCTGTCTTGTTGGTGGAGAGGATGCCCTCCATGTCCAGTAGCTCCACCTTCAGCTCCTCTATCTGACTCTCTGCTCCCTCACAACGTTCGTTCACCTGAGAGAGAGAGGGGGTGGGATGACAACAAGTATGGCAAGTGTTACAGACATGTAGCAGTGTGCTGTTTCAATTTGATAACAACAATATTTATCGTACATTATACAACTCAGGATGGTGACGTACAGTGTTGTATCATTGCACATTAATACTTACGCTGTTACATGTACTATTGTTGCTCGAAATACGAAACTTTTGCACCCTATACAATCTAGCTACTGTATGGTATTGACAGATAGCTATATAGCTACATGTAGACAGTGAACAAACCTCTCCCAGCTGTGACTCCAGGTTAGCCACACGAGACTTGTGCTCACTCAGCGATCTCTCCTGATCCTTGTTCATCTGCAAACAGACAATATTTTAGCTGCGATAATCTTCATCTGAAGGTACATGTATAAACAAATTTCTCTAGTGGGAATTTTATGTGGAAAACGATCAAAAAACAACTGCAATACAAAACAATAAACTAAAGGGAAAAGTTGTTATTAAAACTTCCCCATCCAGATCATCACTGAACTACATACATGTACAATAAAAATGTATTTCTCCTTACCTCTCGTGCTCTTTGCAAATCAAAGGCCTGAGTGCTGATTTGGAACCGAAGAGATGCAGTCTCGCTCTCAACCAGACCCTGCATGGAACCGAGCTCTGCCCTCGCCTCGTCCCTCTCATATAAAACATTCTTACAATTATCCAACTCCAATTCCAACGCTCCCTTCGCATCACTTAGCTCTACCTCAAACGTCCGTCTTAATTCCTTAATCTCACTTTCATATTCAGTTCTCAACTTTTTCACATTGATTTCTTTTATTCGTTCCAATTCCTCAATTTTGGTGCTTAGTTCCCGTTCACTAGCCTTGCTAGCCTCGAGGTCAAAGGTCAACCCTAGTACACTGGCCTGTGACTGTGTCAGTGACTCCTGGATGACTGTGCTGGCTCGTAGTTGCAGCTCGGCTTGCTCTAGTTGTGTCTTGAGTTGGATCAGTTCTTGTTCTCTGCTCTCTAGCGATCGTTGGACCTCGACTAAGTCCTGTTAGAGATTGAAAATCGTTTTAGCCACAGTCACAATTAATTAATGTATATAGTGTTCAACATAATTATAGTGAGAAGATTAGTACTGTACATGAGGACAGCAATCGATCTCACACCCCTGCCTTCAAATCCCTCCCCCACCCTCACAACTCACACACCGCCCCCTCACCATGTGCCTTTAAATCCCTCCCCCACCCTCACAACTCCCACACCGCCCCCTCTCCTCACAACTCCCACACCGCCCCCTCACCATGTCCTTCTCGACCAGGCTAGCCTCCAGGATGGTGGACGACCTGTTCCTCGGTACACTGTCAGTGTCACTGCCACTGCAAACCAACTGCTCATCGAGGTCAAAGTTCAAAGTCTCAAGCTCTGATATCTGAAGAGATTAGCCAGTCATAAGCTATAGTATCATCATGCTACAGACGTACAATGTACAATATACAGTATGTAAATATTAAATCGGTTTTATAGATGTTAAGTAATAATCAATAATCGTAATAAAGTGTCTATAATGTACAGTGTGCATTATCTTTCTCCCACCTTTCTGCGTAGTTCCATATTTTCTCTATTAAGTGCCTCGTTCTCAGCGCTGAGTTGGTGGGCTTCTCCCTCGTAGCTTCTCAGATCTTGACGGGACCTCTGTACAAGGGAAACAAAACTCTGTAGCCTTCTCTTTCTTTAAAGAACAGTGAAAAAAAGATCGATGGATTTGAAGCAGTAATTTACGTACATGTGTTTAGATACATGTAGCACTGACACTACACATACATGTACATGTACCTGTATCTGTGTGACAAGACTGGTCTCACTGGTTTCACTCTCAAGTAATGTATCTTGCAGTTGCAACTCAAGGTCAGCAAACTGTGCCTGTGGGGGAGGGGGGAATAGTTCAGTGTTGAAGTGAGCTACAGCCAATTAATGGCATAATTTTCACTTTCTCTATAAACATGTTGAAGACACATGTTGTGTCTTCAATTGTCTATTAGTGCACAACACTGAAACCTGTCTATTGTGGTCACCCTATAAGCAGACCACCCTCTATAATACAGCCAGGTTAATGGACCCCAGCGTCTCTATAGCATGTGTTTGGACCTGTGTTAGCAGCTACGTAGGCCACCTCTTTATTACAGGCACTGTTGGCTAGCCACCACTAGAGACATGTACTACCACTGGTTACACTGTACGTACCTTGAGCAGTTTGAGCTGGTCCACTAGACTGGTGTTACACTCACTGACCCCCTGGGACCAAGAGCCAATGTACTCACTGAGTACAGTCAGGCACGATGTGATGTCATCAAGCTTGTCCACCTGTACATACAAAATAGGCGATATGGCCTTCTAATTTTGAGGAACATAATTACATAATTCGTTCAGTTGTCAAGGTACATGTAAGGGTGTCATAAAAGTCATACAGTCCCTTCCGTTATTTTTATTACACGGTCGCGTATCATCGAGGCATGATTTGGTAAGGGGTCGTCATGATATAAAACATACACTGTATCTAATAGCATGATAATCCTCGTGTTTTTTTGCAATATACAGGCAATTCTCCCTATTGCATAAAGCATCCACAATTTTTGTACTCTACAAACCTTCAAGTCTGGTAGAGCGTTTTTGAGAGCACCCATGTGATCCTGGTCACAGTGTCCAATCAGATTGCCCCGTATCTCCGCCAGCAGTGAGCCCACGAGAGGGAGGTTAAAGGGCACCTCGTGTTTAACGAATATCTCTGTCGGGTGTTCCTCAATCGCTTGCTCCAGAATAGAGTGCTACATGTGCGTGTGCAAAACAACAACAATTACTTATACATGTACAGTGTATGGTGATTTCAATTGCAAAATGCAAAGGTACAGGTACATTGTACATGTTATGTGCTTCAATATAACTGAGGTGGAGCCGTGTTCTCTCTGTACCTTCATTCTGAGTCTGCTCTTGTCCAACACTGCAGCGTCTTTAGTACGAGAACCCATACCTCCAAACACCACCTCCTTCTGACCACCACCACCACCACTGCCATTACTGTCGAATGATTTACTGTACGTAGGAATGGAAGAGGATTTAATATATGTACAACTAGCCATTGGGAACAGTCCGTGTAATATCCAGAGCTCAAAAATTTATTGAAGATGCTTTACACATGTTAAGGCTCATCATACAATCATGTACTGAAGTCAGGAACTTTCCTTCACCATTTCAACACTAGACAGTACATGACTAGAGTAGTACAGTTCCATACTCACAGTACAAAGGATGGCCAAGTCTCGTCGAGGTCAATACCCTCTAACTGGAGGTCAAAGGACACTTGTGAGAGGTCGTACAATGCCGTGAGGACGCGGTGTGATAGTGTGGGTGTGAGGAGAATAGCCGTCCCGTGGTACCACTCTCTGTGAGGGTGTGGAGGGTGTGAGGGTGTGAGGAGTGTGAAGGTGTGGAGGGTGTGGGGGTGTGAGGGTGTGGGGGTGAGGGTGTGAGGGTTACAGCACAGGTACATGTACCAATACAGTCAACTATAACGAATGAAAATAGAACTTGTAACTGAGTATGCTTCATAAAATGCATACATGTAATTTGGCACATTTATACAACCGGAGTTGTGTATAAACAGAACACATATCTTACTTTGTTATTAATAATCTGAAGTCTATAGAGGCTTTGTATGGAACACAGATCTCACTTTGTTCTCTTTGTGTTTGAGACAGCGTTCTGAATGCAGTCAGCCAGTAATCCTTCACACAAACACTTCCTGATGAGTGCTCTCCCTCGACCCAGTCCTGTCGTCACCTGGACACAGGTATGAACTATCACTGACAATTGGGTAGCATCTTACACCAACTGTAGTAAACAGTGTAAAATCATTATATAAATGTATACGCACTGTATGAAAAAAAAAGAAATTGTGGATTTTAGTCCCTCAGTGATCAAAATGATCCTCCGAATCAAAATAATGCTCTGTGTAGAAAAGCTATCTATTAATCGAAACTGACCTCTCGTTTACCTCAAATTCTCCAACGTTACATGTATTAGCCCCCATCCCTCTCTCACCTGTTGCTGAGCTTGCACTATTTTGACGATGCTGTCGAGTGCCTTCAGTTCCCCCACCCCCTCACTCAGATAGTGCCAGTAGTCACGACGCTCGCCCCAGAAACTGGACTTCTCTGTGCAGTGTGTGTGTGGGGTGGGTGGGTGTGTGAGTGTGAGGGTGTACAGTACGTACTAATAGTTAGGACATCATTAATGGGGTGCACAAGATGCAAAACAAGTGATAGTTACCATCCCGACCATTACCTCACCTCACTGACACCACTACTCTAGTGGCTACCATTTTACTTTCATTACTACATGATTACCACTGGTAAACTTTCACTATGTAAATTTATTAAGTGTCAACATTGTAATCAAATCACATAATGTAACGCAATTATTCTACAGACAACAAACAAAATACAATCACAACAAGCAGCTCTATAGTCTCTATGCACTGCTCAGGCTTGAAGGGAGTTCATGAAGCACTCTAAAATAGCCAGTTGTTGCTATCAACTACTGAGCTTGCAGAAAATGATAAACAGAATTCAGTGCATTAATCAAGTGAAAATAGTCACGACTAATGGCATTCATTGTGTGAGGGTTCTGACAGGTGGTGGTGTGACTGAATACCATTAGTACACACACACTGTCAGGAATGCTGCGATACTGTACACAGACACAACAAGCATAACTACAAATACACAACATGATACACAGTGTACGTACATGTACATAATGCTATCAGCTCTTGCTGTGTGTTGAAGTAGCCATGCATACACTCCACTGACATTTATACACGGTATGTTATTGTTATCTCTCAAGCACTGCATTATATAAGTACAAACTGTCATTTGGTGTTTGTAACCATCCGTGTGCTATGGTTGGTTTGGTGGTCAGTAATGGTGGCCATGTTCACAATGAGGCCAGTAGGGGAATATATAACAGCAACACGAAAGTACACACTCATGGAACATTAATTTTGTAGAACAAAACAAAACACTATAATAGCTATATACACTGTAGGTACATTACTGACATGTTTATTGTGATCTTAAACAACACTCTGACAGTTTGTTGCTCAAAAACACGTACACAGACAGTAAGCATTTTTCAATTTTTGGCCTAAGGCGATCACGTACCAGCTGTATTTACTGCAGTGTGGTAGACTTTACATAGACATTACTAGCCAACTAAATATGTACCTGTACATTGTACGCACCTTTCTGCATATGCCTGAGGACAGCCTCTACGGTCATGCAAAGCTGCATCACCTCGGTGACATCGTCAGAGAGGGCGGAGCTCCGTCTCTCCTTGTACAACACTTTGAGACGCTCTACGCTACCTGTGTGGGGGGTAGTGTAGTTGGTGGTTGGGGGTGGTGTAGTGGGTGGTGGTGTAGTTGGTGGTAGGGGGTAGTGTAGTGGGTGGTGGGGGGTAGTGTAGTGAGGGTAGTGTAGTGGGTGGGGGGTGGTGTAGTGGGTGGGGGGTGGTGTAGTGGGTGGTGGGGGGTAGTGTAGTGGGTGGGGGGTGGTGTAGTGGGTAACAAATTAACACTACACAATGATTGATGTGCATTTGCAAAATTAATTATAAGGCATGTAAATGTACAATGTTTTTACAAGGTAGTGTACCTACAAACATAACAAAACAGCAAAATAAAGTATTTGAACAAAGCTCACCCTCCAGTGTAGCAATGATGTCTTCTGGGATTAGCTCGATATCCATTCTCCTGGCACAAACAATGTAGCTAGCTCTAGTATACTAGTATAGTATAGTGCCTGGGCCGGCCTGAAGCTGACCTCGTTAGCTTTGATGATGACCCTAAAACTGCAAAGCTAAGCAACAATCAGATTAAAAAGCCATCACGTGGAATGTGTATGTAAACAGTGTGAAAGTGCAGTCAAAGAAGTGCGTGTCTACAGTCGAGGTCTACAGTAGCTCAGTTTGCAAGAGATAGCTTCACCAAGCTAGCTGGTGTTGTTTTGTACTACTGGAGATTGGTATGTACTTGTAGTTTTCATGTAAAAAACGTGTAGCCATTAAAAACCACAAGAACAAGTTGGATTATTGTTATTGATTACAGAGGCTTTGTTTTCTACCTGCATGCTATATATCTGTAACAGCTATTATCTATGGTAACAGCTCCCAAGCACTACATTGTACGGACAGTCGATGCAATAGATCTGATGCTACACGCCTGTACATGTCGTTTAATATGTTCTGTAGCTCGTTAGGTAGATTTTAAAAGACTCACTGTTGTATACGCTTCACCTGTTAAGGGGTCTCTGTATTTATAAACTGTACGTGATAACTTGACCTCCCCCCCCCCCACACACACACACACACAGTCTGCTACCATGTCGTTCAAGAAGCCAGACAAGAAGAGCAAGAAGTTATTGGATATCTTCGGTCGTGAAAGAGAGGGAGATAAGAAGCACAGCGTAAGCACCATGGTGGCGGTGGTGGGGCAGAAGGGTACAAGACACGACTGTTGGAGCTACTGGCACTTGTTGAACACGAGTTTGACCAACTGCATGCAGAGAACACAGCATGTGAGTTGCTAGTGTGCGTCATGAGGTGTTGAGCTAAATGGCTGAACTTATTAAGAGGTGATTTTTTTCCTACGTGCACTAAACAATACGTCAAGTCTAGATCTATTCTCGTACTCTTAAATCTCCCATCATCTAGCTACAGTTGTCGATGCTGTGTGTGTGTGTGGTTTGCAGAAAGTATAAGTACTGCTTTTCATTTTTAACTGTGTTTATTTTGTGGTTGATGGATCTGAGGTGTTGGTATCAGTGAATCCTTTCAAAGGTTGTGAAGTTTGTCTTCATAGCCTGAAGGCGTGGTCCATTGTACCTGTACGTACAACATGTAGCCCATATCGTCCTAAAACAACGCCCTTTAATCCTTTGATTGTTAGCACTGTTTTTATGCCAACTATTTTTCCATTCACCTTTATATGCCACCATCAAAATGAATATTTGGCGGACCAGTTTGTAGAAATGTAGCTCAGGAATAATTATACATTGTGTGCTGTGTAGATACACTGCATGTATGTGTGTGTGTTTAGTAGATTGAGCCAAGTTTCTGTACATGCAGTAGTCGAATAGAAGCTACACTCGGTCCCTATACAATAAACACAGTGTGTACAGTAGCACGATACATGTACAGTGTACATCAGAGAATTGTGTTTCAACAACACTGCTAGCATGCTTACACAATGTGAATACCAGTCAAGATAAACTCAACACTCCCACATAGATCTATATATACATGTACTATACAATGTACGTTGCATATAAATTATATATCCTAAAGTTGTCACATTCCTGACTATCTATAGAAGGAGCGGACTCCAGTATTCACCATTCAGCAATGAGAGCTACGGCCTCACACTTTGTACCCATGCACTAATATTGATGTACATGTACATATGTACTGTAATTCAGCCCTAATATTGAATTGTCCACTTCGCATATAACTATAATTACATGTACATAGCTAGGTACAATGTACAACCACTTGCTACTGTCATAATCATGTACACTCCACAAAAGGTGTACAGCATAACAGATATAATAGAAAAGCGGAGTTCCGTACATTATTCTTCTTGCTTGGGTCTGACCGACTCTGCCTGTCTCACACCCCTCCCCCTCCAGTACGAGATCGTGTGGAGAAGTTAGAGACACTGCACAATGAGAGACACAGTAGTGTGGATGTGGAGGCCCTGCCCACCCTCTCAGTGGAGCACTCCCTAGCAACTACGAACACGCCACTCAGGAAGATTAAGATCTGTAAGTGATATGCCCATGAATTTTAAAATCACAAATTCGCCTTTTGTAAATGGTTATTTTGTGTATAGCGGTGGTCTAGAGGTGGTTAGTATCAACACCACTGGGTGAACACCACCACCACCACCAGTATGGGCTATACATATTTTATATGTATTTGCTCTGTTCCTGCAGCTGGTCAGAATATCACTAGGAAGCTCAAGACCTACACTCCATCAAAGAAGGTATACATTGTATGTATGTACTCTGTGTGTTGCTTGGTTTCGTACACTAGTCTTTGTGCTTCTAACTGCTGTTTACAAAAACAGTGAAATCTACTTAATTACATGTACCGTATACCCTCGCGAAAATAAGCCCATGCACCCTTTTCTGCAAGAAGTCTAGGCTTATTAGGGGACTGGGCGTTTAATCGCGAACGGCGAGTTTTCATTCGAATATACGCCCACCTGCGGCCTCAAATCGAGGTTTACACTTGCTCTATGCCAATTCTTTATTACTTTATTGTGTTTTCATTTACATAGTATGAACATTTCATTGACAACAACAATGTTATAAACTAATGCATGAGTATGATTAAATCATGACAAGAGAATGAACATGAAGAAGTGAACTCTGACTCTATTCGTTGCTTGTCGATGTCAGATGTTAGCAGAAACTTCTCAAAGGATAGTAGGTCATACTCCTACAGAGCAGCTATCAGGTACTTTGTTTCAGAAAACCAAGGCAAGGTAACCTGCAAAATTGGCCTGTGTGATAACTTTCTTGGACTTTGTGTTTTCCTTTCTCAGCATATAGGACTACTTGTTCCCTGCATATACATCTTCAAGGGCAAACTGATCCATACAGAGAAAGTGATATGTCTGATCTTGGTCCAGCAAAGAGTATAGTCTTACTAGCTGCTACCTAAAACTTCCTTTCTTCACTAAAATTAGTAGTTAACATGTGGCATTCAGCTACTGCGCATGCTAAACTCTATATTCTGGGTGTGCTTATAATCGAGTGAAAATACCTTCGTGCAAGAACTTCGAAGCAAAAGAGGGGATGGGTGTTTATTCAAGATGGGCTTATTTTCGCGAGGGTACGGTATGTATTCCGTGTATAATGTGCGGTTACCCTCTCAGGCTCTGTTATAACACATGATTTGTAACAGTATTAATTTCCACAGAAAAATTTGAGTCAGCTAGGTTTCGATGCTTTTACAAACAAATTAGATGAGTAAAATGTAATACTGATTTTACTTATACCCCCCCTCACAGAGTCGCTCGAGCGTGGCGGACTGCTCCCAGGTGCGTGTGTACGCTGGTCATCGTGATGGGGTGTGGCAAGTGGCTCACTCACGATACGGGAAACCTCTCATTGCCACAGCCTCTGCAGGTATGACCGGATGGAGCTTTTGATCTAGATGATCCTTTACCGTATCAGCTGGTACAGGGTCATTAAACTAACTAAAACACTATACATATAAGATCACTACTGCTCTGTTTTCACATTAATTTACTGTGGAACCTCCTCTCCAAAATATAATCAGTATGTTCTTGGGAACAACCACACACACACACACCATACACACACACACACACACACACACACACACACACCATACACATGCACACACACACACACACACACACACACACACACACACACACACACACACACACACACACACACACACACACACACACACACACACACACACACACACACACACACACACACACACACACACACACACACACACACACACACACACACACACACACACACACACACACACACACACACACACACACACACACACACACACACACACACACACACACACACACACACACACACACACACTCACCATACACACACACACACACACACACACACACACACACACACACTCACACACTCACCATACACATGTACACACACACACACACACACACACACACTCACCATACACACACACACACACACACACACACACACACACACACACACACACACTCACACTCACCATACACATGTACACACACACACACACACACACACACACACACACACACACACACAGACGGTACAGCTTGTATATGGGATACTGACTCCACCCACATGCTGCTACGCTACACTGGTCATACGGGGTCGGTGAACTCTGTGACCTTTCACCCCCGAGAGTCACTAATAGCGTCCGGGTCAGGTGATAATACTGTACACATCTGGAACACAAGCGTGAGCACGCCACACAGAATGGAGAAAAATGTGAGTGTAGAGTTGAAATGAATTATGTTGGCTTTGATAGTGCTCATAAACTTGAGTTAGGATTGTGTATTCTCATAATACCTACTATATACATGTACATGTACTAATGATGCGTTGATTCTTTTCGGATAGAAATGAAAAAAGAAGCATGGGATTATATCCTTGCTTAACTTTACTCTTATACTTTCCTTAGAGCGCTATACACATTGCGTACATTTCCATTTCAAGAATGTTCTGTACCAGTTTGTATTTTACTTAGCACGTACCAATGGATCCTATTATATATACACTGTATAATTATTTCTCTCTCTGCTGTTTCAGCGATCGTTTGACTCGTCTGGTGATGAACGTAACTGCTCGGATGAGGAGGTGGTTGAACCTGCAGCTGAAATGATGACTCAGCAATCCTCTCCTGCCGCTAATGTCAAACATCCCTTCATCACACTCACAGCTCACAAAGGTGAGAGCTAGAGAAGAGCTAGAGGGGCACTTCTGTTTGCCAAATGTATAGTGTTCCCTTTTCATACCTGAATCTACACTTACATGTACATGCAAACTAATGTACCAATTCGTAAATACAATTTACTGTCCTTTTGTGGATGAGTACAATTAAACCACTGAAAATACGAATTGTGCTTTTCCGAGCAGTGCCCAGTATAGAGATCGAGCTTGTTCTATTCTCTCGTGGAATTTATTATATTATGACAGTCTGTGAGTGATCTTGGCTTCATGTATTGTATTGTATTGTCAAATAGCGTGCATTTAACACACCCTGTCCCTCCTCCAGCCCCAGTGATTAGTTGTGACTGGATGTCAGAGGGTAAGAAGTTAGTGAGTGGTTCATGGGACAGGACTGCCAAACTGTGGGACTTCGAGTCCTCTCAAGTCATCCACTCTCTGGAAGGTGAGGATCACCTTTAGGAGTGTGGAGTGACTAAGCATCGTTTCTCTACCGTATGCCTCAAGGAGAGAAATGCTACTGCACTTATAACACATAGTTGATGTCTTGTCCCTTGGTAGTTAGTTCATCTCATTAACACAAGCCTGAATTAAACTGCAAATTACTTTTGACAATACCATTGTCTTCATTGTTATTATTCCTATTGTCTTTCATTCCATTGTAGTCAGTTCACATGGTGGATGTAGTTCTATAAGTCATTTCGATGCAATTGCTCACTTTACCCCCCCCCCCCCCCCCTCACACACACACAGGTCACGACCTTGAGTTGACCCATGTCTGTGCCCATCCCACTCAACAACTGCTCGTTACCTCATCAGAGGATGCGACTTTTAGACTCTGGGACTTCCGAGCTCCGCCCATTCACTCAGTGAACGTATTTCAGGGACACTCTAAACCTGTCAACTCGGCAGCTTTCAGTAGCCGAGAGTACGTTGTTAGCGGCTCTGATGATCACTCTATTAAGGTGTGTAGGTGTGGTGGGTGGGTGGGTGAGGGAGTGTGTTCCAAGTCGTAAAATCAGCATGCAGGCTCCGTTGTAATGAACAAGTGATAGCATGTTCCTACCCCAATACAAAAACCTCTGCATAACGGATATTTCTACCATTTTCAGGTTTCACTATAAAATGATACTGTGATAATGTTTTCTTTTGTGTTAGATATGGGATCTCCGTAACATGAGGGCACCTGTGGACTCAGTCAGACTAGAGTGTGGAGTGAACAGGTGAGCAGAGCCACCAGCATGCAGTGTATTGTGTTATTCAACTCCACATGATTGTACATGTTACATGCATGTATACTTTGTATCTTTAACATGATCACGCAGTACAAAAGATCCATCACTCTGTATTCTGTACACTCTATACCACTACACCCACTTTTCCAGGATCTCGATCAGCCATGATGAGAGGGGGGTGTTGGCTGTGCCTCTGGATAATGGACACATTAAACTGTACGACCTTGCAGGGACCAGACTAGCCAGCCTGCCCAGGAGGAATAGACAGGTGAGCTGCTGCATGTATACCGAAATGTTGTACATGTATCTGATACATGTAGGTTTCATATAATTATTTATAATTATGCCAAGAAATCTGCAGATGCATTTGAGGTCAGCTGACTGCATGTGTTTCTTAAGAAATAAATGTTAGAATCACCAATACAGCATTGAATTAAGTTTTGCTAGACATATACAACACACTGTATTAGTGTGTGGTATACGTCAGTCTGCACGGTTATACATGCATGTAGCATTGTATTGTGTATATGTGACTGTATACTATTGTGCAGGGACATCGGAGGATGGTGTACAGTGTGGCATGGTCATGTGACAGTCATGTGACTCCTGACCGCTGCAATCTCTTCTCCTCTGGGTTCGATAACAAGGTGGTGGGCTGGAAGATCTCCTGGTGAACTGTTAATTGGAATTTATCAATAAATTACTGTTTTACTTTCTGTTACATTCTGTTCTGTACATTTCCTGGGCAAGTAGAAGTTTTATGAGACATTTTGAAAACATTCTGCATAGGCCAATATAATTCCATTGAAGATGCAAGCTTTTGTGCAATGATAGATCAGATCTATAGGTCTAAATACAAGACCACTTTTTGCAATATATGGCTGGTATATAGAGGTACACAATTATTACAAGAACAGAATCAGTGGTCTCAATTAATGCCAAGGTATATAAGCTGACTTAGGTGTTTCAAGGATAGTGAATATTCAGCCTGGTTGGTTGGCTAGCTGCCACTATGACTAATACCCCTGCCATGGCAATGGTCTGTACATGCCACCAGAGGCAATCCAATCATGCAAGAGGAAGGAGCCGCACAATACAAAACAGCCATAATTATAATATTATACTCCTTTAATTTGGTGTGGTATCTCCGTTCACAACACAAACTTTCCCAAACCTGCAACATAATAATTATACTGCAACTATGATCCGATTTCAACATGCAGAGTGAGACATACATTACTGTCAAAAACCATATAATACAGCCTTGCTCTACGTACATAGGGTAGAGATAGAGGTAAAAACATGCACACATTACATTACATTAGTCTCATGAATCAGCCGCACCTTTGGACACCAAAGGTGCGGCTGATTCATGAGACTAACATTACATCCACTGGAAAAAAGAACAAGTGTGTCCACAGGTGCATGCTGACTATACCATCCTCTACTATTTCTTGCCCTTTGATTTGCTCAACTTCACCAGGAAAAGTTCTTGATAACAATTAATAATTTATGCACAAAGTGCATGGGCTGCGGCTGCTGCTCTAAACTGTATTCTCAGTATAGACATGTGCTGTCAGTGTGTGTAGGTCTATATACAATGGCTATGTGCTACCACATAGTCACTGTATAACGAGGTATTTTGCACATAATTATGGCTGCCTTACACCGTAATTGATGTAATTACAGCGCCAGAAAAAATTAATTCCACTTCTGAGTGGCGCATCTTTAGAGCACAAAAAATTGCGTTCAACCCAAGCTGGCGCCTAACAACAGCTAGTATAGAATTTGTAGACAAAATGGGCGTGGTCTAGCTCAGTTTCACTTGCAAGCTGCACCGTTAACCCGCGTTGAGAGCTAAATGACTTGTGAACAACGTTCATTGACTGTAGCTATGGGTTAGACAACTGTTTAGAAGTGAAGGAAGTCAAAAATGAAGGATGATTGTCTTGATGTCTCAAACAAGCTTTTTTATAAGCGCCAGAAAAAAATAATTCCAACAACGGTTGGCGCTTTTTTGGGACCTAAAAAATTATGCTGATGCTGACGTGGCGGTTAAATTATAGTGGCGCTGTAATTACATCAATTACGGTATACTGTTATCCTCAGTGACCAAGCAGCACAGATTATAGGCTAGTAATATATTCTGTATACTGGAAGTTTAGATCTAAATAATTATTATAGCCATTGATTCTCAACTCAACCTCCAATTAGGCTGTACTGTGACTCCACTGCTCAGAATAGACTTCTCTAGGCTAGGGAGGCCCTATATCACTATAGGGGGCCTATACCGCTAGTGCAACAGCCCCCCCCCCAACACCCCAAATCGCTAACGTTTTATGGCCGGGGGCGGGGTCCCCCATTTCAGCGCCCCCGGGCCCTAAAACGCTAGTGATTTGGGGCCCCCCCACGGCCCTATTTCACTAGCGCCCCTCCAGCGATGCCCCCACTTATAACTTGCAGTGTAGATGGTATCTATGCTTGTAGCCTCAGCCTCATGGTCTAAGTAAATCTAGATGTCCCTTGCTGACTAGATCTTGCACAGTACTTACTCATAATTAGCTCTCTTGCTGACTAAGTGCAGAGTTTAATAACACCATGACTTGCAGGTGCTATTGGCTAATGTTAGGCTAGCTATACCAGAGCAGGAAGATGTAGATCTATCCTCAATACTTTAACTGAACTCGAGAAAGTTGTTATTTTATGCCCCTGTTATCAGTTACGGAATAAATTACTGTTCCTTTAACTGGCTC
>NC_087387.1:5177754-5198400 GCF_963675165.1 Halichondria panicea
AAACCATAGAGCCTTGCTCTACGTACATAGGGCTGAGATAGAGATAATAAAACACACATGGAAAAAAGAACAAGTGCATGTGTCAACAGGTGGCTGACTACCATGCATCCTCCACAATTTCTTGCTCTTTGATTTGCAGTTTATTCTCAACTTCACCAGGAAAAGTTTTTGATAACAAAGTGCATGGGCTGCGGCTGCTGCTTGTATTCTCAGTATTATAATTATGCTCAGCCTATATGAATGCATGCATGCATGTGCTGTGTATACAATGGCTATGTGCTGCCACACTGTAACACAGACCTTATTTTGCACATAATTATGGCTGCCTTATACTGTTATCGTCAGTGACCAAGCAGCACAGATTATAGGCTAGTAATATATTCTGTATTGGAGTTTAGATCTACATAAACATTATAGCCATTGATTCTCAACTTAACCTCCTATTACTGTTGTGCTGGCTTGACTCCACTGCTCAGAATAGACTTCTCTAGGGGGGCCCTATAATCACTAAGGGGGGTGTATACCGCTAGTGCAATGGGGGCCCCCTTACACCCCAAAATCGCTAGCGTTTTAGGGCCGGGGGTAGCCTCAATCCCAGGCCGAGTTTTCGCTTTTATAACGGCTAGGCGAACAACTGATCCCAGGCCGAGTTTTCGCTTTTATAACGGTTATGTAAACAACTTTCGAGGCTAGGGCCGGGGGCCCCAAAATAAGGGGGGCGCGCTTCTACACCGGTACCGTGTACCTCATTTGCGCATGCGCTCCTACGCATAACAAGATACGCCTACATAATTATTTGCAAGATGGCTGGTAGAGACAACAGAATCACCGCTCCCGAATTGGAGCAGTTCATAGTCGCTACAGTTCAGTTGACTGGACGTGTACTAGGAGCAGGTGCTTATGGCAGCGTGGAGGAGGTGGAGATACCTGGAGCAACGGTAGCTGCCAAAAAAATGCATCAACAGCTTGTCAACCTGGGCTCTCCACAGCAGGTACAGGTAGCTCTAGCCAGCCATTGGATAATTTATTGCCTCACAGGTTAAGAAGTGGGTGACTGATTTTGTGGAGGAGTGTAAGCTGATGAGCCAGCTCCGTCACCCTCATATAGTACAGTTCCTAGGGGTGTGCTATCTGCCTGGATCGCAACTCCCCGTCTTACTAATGGAGAAGCTACAAACTAGCCTCGATAGTCTTCTAGAAACGAGCCTCAACATCTCTATTGACCTCAAAGTGCACCTTCTGACGGGGACTGGCCGAGGGGTGGTCTATCTGCACAGCTGCACTCCACCCATTGCCCATCGTGATCTGTCTGCCAAGAACATTCTAGTCGATAACGGTCTCAATGCCAAGATAGCAGACTTGGGTGTTTCAAGAATTGTAAACATTCAGCCTGGCCGGCTAGCTGCCTCGATGACTCAAATGCCAGGCACTGGTGTGTACATGCCACCAGAGGCAGCTCAAGAGGAAGGAGTTACACAATACAACACTGCCATAGACATCTTCTCCTTTGGTGTAGTATCTCTGTTCACACTGACGCAAACCTTTCCAAGAAATCTCAAACCTGCCAGTTATCGGGACTCTGTCACTCGCCTGGTCTTAGGACGAACAGAAGTTGAACGTCGTGAAGATTATATACAGCCAATGATAGCAGATCTTGGTGAGAACCATCCCCTTGTCCAGTTGACCCTCAATTGTCTGGAGTATGATCAAGAAGATCGACCATCTGCTGTGGTGGTGTTGACACAATTGGAGAAGGTTGGAACAACACTCTCTCAGAACTGCACCCAGACCAAGCTGGAACTGATTCAAAAAGTTGCTGCGAAGGATGAAAGGATAAAAGATGCTGAAAGAGTTGCCAATGAGAAGCAAGCTCAAATTGCAGCACTGGAAAAATTGCACTTTGAGGAAATCAAACAAAGAGATGCAGGAATTTATCCATTTCAGAGTGAAATGTTCAAAGTATCAGGCCAAGTTAACCAACTATTACACCAAATCTCTGTGAAAGATACTCAAAGTATTCGATTGCAATCAGTTATCAATGAGAAACAAGAGCAAGTCCGTGGACTGGAAGAGCTGACTACTCTCCAACGAGAGCAGTTGGAAGTTCAACACAGAGAAATTGCTGATCTCTCCAATGCCGTGAAGTCTCTACGGATACAGCATCAGGAGGACCAACCTCAGGGCTCAGAGCAGAAAGAGGTGACTGCATTAAATGCAGCTACATATCGGGAGAAGGCGAGTGGGTTCCCTTTACCGAAGTATAATACGTATTGTATAGGAATTCCTTTTACTGATCAAAGTTGTGTATGCATTGTTCGACGTATATACAATGCACTAAAATAGTGATTACACTTATGCACTCACCTTCTCCGTATAGTAAGATCGACGAGCTATAGACATTTAATTGTCATTGTTTATACTGAGACAATACTTCTGTACAATCTTTGATGAAGTTGATGTACATAAATTATAAGTACAATAACACTCACCACTTTGATATTTATACGCACGTTTTAGTTGTGTGCATGCAGTTATTTTAATATCTTGTCTCCATTTGTATTACAGACAATCACAGACAAAGTTCTAAAACCATTCAAGAATGTTACGAGCGCTGGAATTGAAGTGCTACCACACAAGTCGACCACATCCGTTCCAACCAGCATCACATTCGACTGGAAAAAATGGAAAATACCACGGGGGATGGACGTGACAGATCTACCTGTGGCTATGAATGAGAAACTGTACATGAGCGGCTGGGGTAGCTGTCCTGAGACGGTGCTAGTGTACACACCAGAACAGGATAATTGGGGTGAACTGCCACCTCCTCCAGTACGCGGCTTCACCGTAGCAACACTGGGAGGTCAACTGCTAGTGGTTGGCGGTAGAGATGATTCTACTAATGGCAAATACACAAATACCATCCTAACAATCGATGAGCGCTCTCGACAATGGGTTCAGACACTTCCCCCCATGCCAACTGCATTTCCCAATCCACGCGTACTAGCATATCAGGAGCATTTGATCGTTGTTAGTGGGGAAAGCGGTCACAAGCATTTAAAAGTAACCATTTACAATCAAGTAATGTGGATTAAGGTTGAACAGCCGAAATTGTCAGGTTTAAGAAGTCCAGTGCTTATTGAAGATACACTGTATTTAATTGGAGATGACAATTTCAGTACCGCATTAATATTGCGAGCGCATGTGCCCACTCTCATATCTGGAGCCAAAACTGGAATATGGGAAGATTTTCGTAAAACTCTTTACAAGTCGAGCCTGGTTGCTATTGACAACACCCTGATGGCTGTAGGGGGGGTCGATAATGATATTGAACCTGAACTAAGACGTGAAAGATACGATATACGTAATCTTAACAGCCGTGCCATAGTCGGTCGCCTCCCTAAGCCAATGAAGCATTGTAAGTGCGCAGTAGTCTCTGGAAAACTGTTCCTAATTGACGACCTCAGTGAAGTTTATGTCAGTTGCTGAAAAAACTTGTATAGAAAGTAGTTTTCTTGTTTTTATACGTCTATTCATTTGCTTGTGATATATATACACAGTGGGCAGCTAAAATGTACAAGCACTGCATGGAGATTGAAAGATGCATTAGTCAATCCATTCCTCTATGCATGCCTGCAAAATCGGCCTGGGGTTGAGGCTACAGACACAGTATTTTTTTTTCCGTGTAATATCAAAACAATACAAATGTACAAAAGCAACAGACCAAAAGATAAGAGGGGGGGGGGGGGCATACAGTTTAGCGGATACCATCCGCTGAAGGCGGTATCTTAGGCCACAACAAGAGGTAGTTCTGTTTCTGGTCAGGTTGCTTCCCTGAATAGGTGAGGCCAGGAGGGACAACAGCAACTGAGCCACACATATTTGCAGTGTCATCACTTTTTTATTTTTCACAGTTTGTCTTTAAAAACGGTTTACAATACAATAATAACATCTAAATAACATACAGGAAGAGGTATTTTAGGCTTTGGCAACCAGAACATTGAACTAAGAATTGTCTCTATATCAAACACACCTATATAATTATGTCATTGCACTAGCTTGAGCCATTGTACGTGCTCGCTCTGTATCAAAGCAAAAAAGCAAAATGAGACCACATAATTATTGTGTTAGCATAATAACATCTTTCATTGCAAATTACAAGATAGTATATACATTAATACAAGATACAAGCACTAGCTTACTGAATATTGAATTGTTGTAGGTGCTGTACATGTAATTATTGTAACACCCACTCAATCTAAAGTGAGTGGGTGTGGTTTGCGCATGCGCATTAGGTGTGTTGCTGAAAAAACAGACCAGTGAAATATTGAGCGGCGGATGGACCAGAAACAGAACTACCTCTTGTTGTGGCCTTAGGCATGCGCATGCGCATGTATAGGAATAATCAGTGATCACCCCATTTCTTGCAAGATCAGAGATGGCTAGAGACAACAGGATCACTGCTCCTGAGTTGGAACAGTTCATAGTCGCTACAGTTCAGTTGACTGGACGCGTTCTAGGAGCAGGTGCTTATGGCAGTGTGGAAGAGGTGGAGATACCTGGAGCAACAGTAGCTGCCAAAAAATTGCACCAACAGCTTGTCAACCTGGGTTCTCCACAGCAGGTAATCCATTATAGATGTAGCTAAAAATTTAATCGTCAATTTTGTCTAACAGATTGAGAAATGGGTGACTGATTTCGTGGAGGAGTGTAAGCTGATGAGCCAGCTCCGTCACCCTCATATAGTACAGTTCCTGGGGGTGTGCTATCTGCCTGGATCGCAACTCCCCGTACTACTAATGGAGAAGCTACAAACCAGCCTCGACAACCTTCTGGAAACGAGCCCCAACATCTCTATTGACCTCAAAGTGCACCTTTTGATGGGGACTGGCCGAGGGGTGGTCTATCTGCACAGCCGCACTCCACCCATTGCCCATCGTGATCTGTCTGCCAAGAACATTCTAGTCGATAACGGTCTCAATGCAAAGATAGCAGACTTGGGTGTTTCTAGGATTGTGAACATTCAGCCTGGTCGGCTAGCTGCCTCGATGACTCAAATGCCAGGCACTGGTGTGTACATGCCACCAGAGGCAGCTCAAGAGGAAGGGATCACACGATACAACACTGCCATAGACATCTTCTCCTTTGGTGTAGTATCTCTGTTCACACTGACGCAAACCTTCCCAAAGGAGATCAAGCCTTCAACATATCGAGATCCTGCTACTCGAAGGATTGTTGGCCGATCAGAAATCGAACGGCGTGAAAAGTACATAGTGCCGATGACAGCAGATCTTGGTGAGACCCACCCCCTAGTCCAGTTGACCCTCGATTGTCTGGAGTATGATCAAGAAGATCGACCATCTGCTGTGGTGGTGTTGAGACGTTTGAAGGAGGTTGGAACAACACTCCCTCAGAACTGCACCCAGACCAAGCTGGAACTGATTCAACAGGTTTCTGTGAAAGAAGAAGAACTGCAAGTTGCTGAAACAGTTACCAATAAGAAGCAAGCTCAAATTTCAGCAATGGAAAAACTACACATAGAGGAAATCAAACAAAGAGATGAAGGAATCAATCACCTTCAGAGAGAAATCGCTCTAATTCGACAACAAAAAGATGCCCAAAACAGTCGATTGCAGGAAGTTGTTGATCGTCTTCAAACGGAGAATCGAGAGCAAGTTCGTCGACTGGAAGAACAAACTTTTCTCTTACCAAATCAGTTCAAACCGTGCATTGAATCAGATTGTCTCTCCAATGGAGTGGGGTCTCAGCCTCGGGAGAACCAACCTCAGGGCTCAGGACAGGGAGACTTCCCCGTGCCTAAACCTAGGAAAAAGGTGCATGGGGATATTCATTCTCTTATGCATGTAAATTTAATTGATCACAGGTATAAGTTAGTCATGCAGTTGTGCCTTGTGTATAAGCACAATACTATACCACTCAACTTAACATGATTGTACAGTTTACAGTTTTACTTAAGTAATCTCCGCTTGTATTTTTACAGACAACCACAAACAAAATCCTGAAAGCACTTACCAACAATTCGAGCATTCCGCTACCATATAAGTCAATCATACAATCAACTGTTCCGGTTGCCATCTCCTTCAACCAGACAAAATCCAAGGAACTGCCACTGGGGATGAATTCATGCGATCAACCTGTGATTATGAATGGGAAGCTGTACATGAAAGGTGTGAATAACTTTACTCGGACTGTGCTAGTATACACACCAGAACAGGATATTTGGGATGAGCTACCACCTCCTCCAATATGGGATTTCACTGTAGCAACACTGAGCGGTCGACTGCTAGTGGTTGGAGGTAGAGACAAATCTACTTTATTGAAAACAAATACCATCTTAGCTTTCGATAAGCGCTCTCGACGATGGGTCCAGTCACTTCCCCCCATGCCCGTAGCAATAGCATGGCCTGCAGTCGCTGGATATCAGGACCATCTGATTGTTGTCGGTGGACGTAACACAAGCTACAACAAGACAGATGATGTGAATATTCTTGACACTAACAGTAATATATGGATCACAGCTGAACCACTTCCCAGCACTGATGACTACATGACTTCGATAATTGGAGATGCACTGTATCTTGTAGGTCAAGACACTATGCAAGTATTTCGAGCTCATATACCCTCCCTAATTTTGCGCACCAGTACTGTTGTGTGGGAATCCGTCGCAAGGGTACCATTCTATTGGTCGTCTCCCATTGCCATTGGCAGCACTCTCATGGTTCTAGGTGGTCGTAGTGGTATTTTCGGAGGAGTTAACATTACATCGAGCATCCATATGCACAGTCCGGCCAAAGACAAGTGGACTTTTTGTGGTGACATTCACAAGCCAATAGAGCGGTGTCACTGCATTGAACTATCAGGCAAAGTATACCTACTTGATGGTTCAAGTTCAATAGCTGTTTACACAGTAACGTAACCCTATTATGCATGTAGATCCTTATAAACACTTCTCGAGTATAAACATGTACATACAACGTCATGAAAACAATAAAGTGTTGACTGTCATTATTCGTTTGAATTCTACATTAATAAGTCATGGATAGTTTATCAGTGGAAGTGCATGGTCCCCCACTCTTCATAGCTGGTTTATATCACCAATCAGATTAGCTAATACAAATCAGCGAGAGGTAGACACAGATGTATAACATGTAAAAAATATAATTCATAGCAAGTTACTCAATGCGTGTGGTCCAGCCTTGCCAGTGCCGCCTGCTTTCGACCGCCCAAGTTTGAGCAATGAAGTTCTGTTGGTCATTATAGGTCCCACACATTGACAAATACCACAAGTGGGACCTGCATTGGAGTGCTGATCTGTGCATACGACTATATACCATGCACAATACTGACATATACATGTATGACCAGCCGAGTGCTATGACACATGGTACATTGTAGACTAGTCGTTAGCAAAACCTCATAATTATGCTCTGCTATAATTATATAATGTATGAACCTCTCACATGGAGTATTACACATGCACTGACTGAGCGCGAGCCAACAGAGCATGCATGCAATAGTACAATGTCTGTCTCAAAAGGACACGCAACCGCAAAAGGACGCCCTCAAAAACACGTAAGGAGGTCACTACTTGTGCAGTTGACCCTTGTGACCTCTCTCAGCTACTTAACTTGTTGGAAGGAGGTGGTTTTGAAGTTAACTGCTGACCAGATCGCTTAGTCTGCGCACCCAGAAGATGGATCAGTATTTCTATAAACCCAATACTGTTAAATCCTATCAGAGAATATTCCAGGTGTGGCAAAAATAATTATATAGACAGCATGCCAATATTTAATTTGTGGCTACCGTAAGACCTCGATTTAAGGCGACACTTTTTAATGATTACGATTTGCGAAAGTAGAGTTTTAATGTACACAAAAAAAAAGAATTTATATGGTGCTATATGGGCGAAATGTCCAAGTGTCGCATATTTAGAGGGTCGCCTTAAATAGAGGTTTTACGTATTTGTTATAGTAGGTTATTGTATGTGCATGTGTGTATATCTCAGGTGTAGTGTGACCTTGTGTGTTTATACTAATAACCTACATGGTACGGGTGGCTACTGCATGTTTAAAAGCCGGTGTCTGCATGCTCATTAATTAGAATAGCCACATGTCCACCAATTTTAAGCGCATGATAATTATATAAACATTTTCTCTGCAGATTGGAAATGTCCCTGTTTTCCTAAAAGGAAGAACAGATCGTTTCATTTATCGTTCAGCAATGGCTCTGAGTTCTGTTGGGATAATATTAACACTCGCCGGTGTTGGAATGATGGCAACTGGTCTGATGAGAAAGAAATGAACAATTCATTCTTCTTTAGTTAGAGTTATTTATAAATTATGTCATTCGTGTTCATGGCACAACCTTTTTGTTGTATGTTCAGTGTGTATGTTCAGTGTGTAGAATTATTTTGTGTACGATGCATGTCAATGATGCAACGATCATATTTACCTAGTACCTATAGCGATATAATTATTATAAGCTGATTAATTTTATTGTGAACTTGACTAGTACGGGGGGGGGGGGGGGGCAGACCTTTTCTCAGCTATTTGCCCCCGAACTATTAGCTGGCTAGCCTCGATTCCAGGCCACTCTCAATTGTGAGAGTGGCCTGGAATCGAGGCTGAGTTCAAAATTCATATAAGTATCGCCGCCCTCTAATAAAGGTTTTATTTGTTGTTCCCATGATTGGCTGCTATTTATAGTATACGTGTCAGTGATGCAGCGCAGTAGATCTATTGAGCTTGATTGAGTTTCACAGGTAGGTGTGTCACAGTTAATATTATGTATGGTCATATTACAACCTACTACTACTAGAGTCTACTATACTACTGCATGAAACTATAAGTGTGCCATCAATTGCTACAAAAACCATTTACACCGTTAGGTTCCAAAAATGGATCGCTCCACGAATGTTTCCATTTTGCTGCTCTCAATTCTCGTGCTTTGGGAGTGTTACACGTCATCCCCTAGTCTGGATCATATCTTCCCTTACATTAGAGTTTCTAACACTTACAGCGATGTCTATATCTCTCTCTCCAAAGTCATGGCTATGTTTTTGGCACCTATAGTTGTTATACTATGCTATTGTCTCTTCTGGAAGATTGCAAATGGCTGCGTGTCTCTGATTGAGAATTTGGCACTGTTGAGCTGTGCTTGTGTGCTGTGCAGTGGTAGTGGACTACATATTGCATGTGTTACGGCTGAAACTAATATTCGTGATTTGGGATTGACAGCTGTAGAATCATTGAGTGCTCTACTTGACTTTATTCATGAGTATTGGTCGCACAATTCCATGTTGTTTGGGTTTTTTGGAATGATGCTATTCATAACTTGGAAAGAAACAGTTTATGTATCGATTGCAAACTCTGACAAAAAGGACAACGATGATGCACATGAAAATGCACATGAAAATACAACTGAAAGGGGTGGCTACAATAAAAGTTCTTTGAAACAAAGAAAATTACAAAATTCACGATCTGATAGTGAGCCATCCCATAATAGTGTGAATCCCATTAACAGGCCTAGGCAACTAGGTCTCTTATATGGACTCTATAATAATGTGGTGATACAATGGATACTGCCACTGCAAGCTGGACTGTTTTTATCAGTGTTTTCACGTCGAACCAGTACCGAAATCATCACCACTTGTTTCTACGTTGGAATTCTCGTTATAATGACTCTAGCCCGATCAAAACATTCTCTTATGCGAGTGTTTAGAAGCTCGGAGCTCACTGTATTGAGTGTGATGGTCAAGATTGCTTTAGTTGGTCTGCTCACATTGTGTATAGAAATGCTAGGTGTTGCCAACTTGAACTAAAGGCTAATAATTTAGAAATGCTAGGTGTTGCCAACTTGAACTAAAGGCTAATAATTATATGCTAGTATGTAACCAAAGAGCCGTATATATATAATACTGTACAACAGTGAGTATTGATTTTGTTACAGATAATAATTATACATGTTTATTGTTGCAATGACGTGTCAGTTAATGTTCATGGATGATAATTATATGTGTAAGAACGATGCGACCTTTATAAACAATTCTAGTGACAGGTAGCTAGTGCTTTGTTTGCAGTTATAAATGAATGCTATAATTATAGCATTTAGTGTTCAAAGTGGTTCGGGTATTGAGACGGGAGGGGGGGGGGTATTGCAAGATACTGTAGTATAATTATTATGTGGGTGTCTATAAAAACAGTTACTACACATAACATTTGACGCCCACTTAAATGTGGTCAATTAAAATTCCACATGTCAAACTAGATATCAAACTAGGTATCACTGTCCAACAAACACAAGCGCATGCAAATGAGTGGCAGTGCTCTAAATGCAGAAAAAACAGCTGGCTGCAGCACTCCTGTTTTATCTCAATAATTTGGTTACCTCTAGATCTCACACGCAATTGCCCTCTTCTACTCCTATAGTCTATACTACTGTAAGATTTACAGTGGGTATAAATTGAGGGAGAGTACAAATTTTTACAGCTGCAGCTTCTGACGGGAAATTTAAGAGTGGTCTCCTTAAACTATAGTAACACAAACTTGCAGCTGCCGCTCCCCGCAATATTTATTCCATAAAATTTGAAAAAGTAGCTTTACTTGCACATGCAGTCCTTGAAATTGTACATGTATATACTAGCATGCATGTGCATTGCCCAAAATGAACGACAGAAAGAATATTAACAGTGTGTAAAAGAGCCCATGCAGTGCAGTCGAATGCAGAACAGTATGTAATTATCAGGACACAATGTCAAGCAAAATATGTGTAAGAATTAATTATGCAGGAGCCAGTCTGTTTGAAATAACAGAATTGTGCATGCATGGTTATGCTATTTCAGGGTCCAACAGTACAATAAGCGGCCATGTGACAGCTGCATGCATGCACTGCCATATACAGAACCCCGTTATGTACATGGACTGTTAGACTATTGTAGTCGTATACAATGGATATTACTACACGTGTATGACACAACAATAAGTTGAACTGTGTTTCCTGCCAAACCGGCAAGAAGTAAGCTATACATTAATGATTATTTAACTCAAGTTACTCGATTGATTGGATCCTATATATATAAGCACCGACAATGAAGACCCTTAAACTAGATCTACTCACGATAGCTCTGATTGTACTGTTAATTATTCTGTCCTTGGATTCGACTCACGCTCAATCACAGGATTCGACAATGAAATGTCTTGAAAACATCGATTATTGGCATTCAGAAAATTATCTAGAAGAGGTATTTAAATGCTTTACACAAAAAAGCATATCTAAGACGCACAACGTCTATGACTACGATGTAATTGAACGCTTTATGCAAAAATACAGACGAAGTAGGGTAAGTATTGAAACTTACAAAGCTCTGATGAATGCTGAATTAAATCGTTTGGAGGGAAAAACAGTTCCAAATCGTAAGCTTGATTACATTATAATCAGATAGACTATACACATATATTATATCAATCCTGCTCGTTAATTTTATAGTTATATGCACAAAATAATAATGACTGCATGCGTGTGTCCCATTCAGGTATAAATACCTGCTCAGTGCTACCAAACCCAGGACCCTGTCAAGGTTTTATGTACCGCTATTTTTACAATGTCAATACTAAGCAATGTGAGGGCTTTTGGTATGGAGGTTGCCGAGGAAATGCAAACAACTTTATAACCTGCCAACAGTGTAAAATTGTGTGTGGTGGAGTTTGTGTACTGTAAGGAAGTTATAATAATTATAACAGTTGTCTGTGTCTTATTCCACTTGTATAATACTTCACATACATATATAATTAATGAAAAATGGAAGGCAAGATTATACAGAACGCCCTAAACACTCTGAAAACATTTGTAATTCTACTGATATAATTATAACCGGATACACCAGAAGACAACATATTAAACTCTTTGTCCTCTTGAGATTAATAGTCATATCAGTATAAAGGGACACAATTCTATAGATGATACGATAGATGCATCTCCACCCCCCATCACCCTTTCACCTGCAGACTGCTGATGATGAGACACATGTCGAGCTGCTTGCATGGTGGGTCAGTATATAAAACCTCAGGGGGTTTTAGAGTTGTCGCACTAACTTAGTATAATGTGGGCTTTCAGGTGGGCCAAAAAAACACTAATTATGACCACATGTTACAGACAGACTTCACTGCTAGTATATGTACACACTTAGCAAGAGACAGTTATAGCTGCATGATATACTTAATGTACATGATTTAAAACAACACCACTTTAATTATATACAGGTGAAGCTTTGCATGCGATCACCGTGAAAAAAGTCAGAGGACAATGATCACAAAATGGACGATTCTTTGTCAGCAACTATACAGTTTGTGGACCGTCTCTCTCACCTGACATCAGAGAAAAAGAACTCTATATACATGGAAAGTGCTCTCAACAGTG
Source organism: Halichondria panicea (assembly GCF_963675165.1). Classification (NCBI taxonomy): domain Eukaryota; kingdom Metazoa; phylum Porifera; class Demospongiae; order Suberitida; family Halichondriidae; genus Halichondria; species Halichondria panicea. The sequence continues at coordinate 5,190,187 of NC_087387.1, forward strand.
GAAAAATTAAAGTGACATTTATATTGGCAATTTCAGACGGGAAAAGTTGAGAGGTACAAACGAAAAACTATATAAGTTGTATAATTATGCCATGCATAGCTAAATAAACAGTATATACAAGATATAGCTAATAATCAGGCAAGCACACAATACACAGGCCAAATCTCAAAGGTATACACAGAATCATCATCATGCATAAACAGAAAAAATAAATCGGTTGTATCTGAAACAGTACGTCTATATTCTACTGTAATGTGCTGTCCCAGCTCCATTTAATATGTCTGTATAAAACTGCATGGATTGCCTGCTCTCCCATGCACATGCAATGAAGTTTTATACTGCATAATGTTGGCTGGGAGTATACCTGCATATATACATGCATGCACTATAACTTGTATAATTATAGGAGGGTTGATGCATGCATCTGTATATAAATATGCCCGTCACTTCTATTTCAACTGTGTATATATTAGTACAACCAGTAGGTTGTACATAGGATTGACAGTGCAGTAGTGTGTGTTTTCAATTATTGCACAAAATTTGACTTGTGTTTAGACTGCTCTATTTCTGCAGGGAAGGGCCACAGCAAGAAACTGAGTTGACAGATAGCTTAGTTAGCCTTTTATCTGTCTAAATGTGTGATATTATACTCTATGAATATTCTCATGCATTACTATTGATATTTGAAAAATTGCACTATTTTCATATTTCACCGCGTTTCGTCTGACTGACTAAGTAAGTAAGTAAGTAAGTTAGTAAGTAAGTAACTTTCTTGGAAAGCATTTCCTCCTTGTACAGACATGTTCAGAAGATTCTAGATACAGCCTCTAGTCGACTAGAACCCGGACCATGGGCGTTTTTCTCAGAATTGCGTCCGCTTCCAAGAGGCAGATGACCTCTCAGGCTCCACTTTTCTTACCTACGCAATTCCGCCATCTTTAAATGACTGCCACAGCAACACACATGGCAACTTATGAGATGGGCGTGGCTGGTTAAGCTGCATTGTGACATCGATCGGTACACAAACAGTCCCTAGTCCTTTTCTCCAACTTCTCTCCATTCTCAACTCAGATATGCTACTGGCTAGATCTACCATAGGCCTCCATGCTTTTGCACTTTGAAGTATACACTCTAGTATTTAACATGCATAGATAAATGAATGTGTTCATAATTATATTCCAGTCTGCATGGCCTGTCTTCTCTTCTCTTCTTGAACTTCTCTTGCTTCTTGACATTTCTCTTAGGCATTTCACATTTCATTATTGAAGAGTATAAAAATACTGCTGTACTGAAAAAGAAAGGGAATCAAACTAAAAAAACATTTGCAATGTGAACGTTGCTAGGATTGCCAGGAAAAGAAAAGCGCGAAAAAGCAAAGAAACAAGAAATTCGGCGAGTGCATAACTCCATTCCGTTACAACGCCATGAACATGTACAGCCGAGTGGCCTACTGTTGATAATGATTTTAGAATCAAAATACAAGTTGGGTAAAAATGAACCGCGAATAACTGAATTCACAATCATCCACCCACACATCCAACACTTGCATGTTTGCTCAACACTGTAAGGGGAAAACATCACGAACATTATATAGCTTGCAAAAAATTCACTATAATTTAAAAATTACTGAAGGATTGGCCAGGAAAAGCACAAAACGAACAAAAAATTGAAACAGTACATGTGAATGAAGTTGTAACGGATTGGAGTTATGCACTCGCCGAATTTCTTGTTTCTTTGCTTTTTCGCGCTTTTCTTTTCCTGGCAATCCTAGCAACGTTCACATTGCAAATGTTTTTTTAGTTTGATATAGTATAAGGTTTTGGAATGCGCTGCCCATTATTAACCTGGACCTATCTACTTCGTCTATCAATTAACTGATCTATCACTTCACAAAACACTTGCAAGTCATCCTCAAATAATTATATTCCCGGTGCTTCCACTCGATCCGAGGCCAGTGAAGGAGGCTAGTACAGCTCGGTTCAAACTATTTACAGTATCTATGTGGCCCAAAATTAATGCCGGACAGAAAGAATTGACAGTGTGTGAAGGAGCCATCAAGATTGCCGTCTTAATGGCGGTTTCAACTATTCAGTCCAATGTTATGAATTTCAATTTGACTTCGTTAATGGAGCTGGGACGGCTGGAGGTCTACTAGCAATAAGCGTAACAATTCTTTGTGGACAACTGACTGTCCTAATGTGGCTTAAAAAAAAGATTGCCATTTCGAAAAGTAAACAGAAAAAGAAACATTTCAAAATTCTGTCTATTCTTGTATCTTTAACTCTTGGTATAATCTTCTACTTGTTGAGTGTGATCAAGTTTTTCGATATAGTAGATATACTGCCATACCTAGTAACTACCTAAGCACTTTCTTCCCCTCTTGATTCTTTCATCCTACCCGCTACACAAGAACACTCGGCTATCCACTGACCCACCCGGAAGAGGACAGTCCAGGACCTGATTCTTACCGTGACTTTTATGGAGGATGCCCATGACATAGAAGAGCAGCCAATGAGAACAAGGGCACATACTACTATCTGAACACAGCGAGCTATAAAGCATAGCATGACTGAAGTATTGCTGCATGTGTACTAGGATACTAGACTTGCCAGCCAGCGGCCCTTCCTCGGGGTAAGGGACTGGCCTATCTGAGTGCGTTACCTGAATCTGGTAATGACCAATCAGAGTGCAGTATCGATGTCATGTGACATTCTTACGCCCACAGTATTGCTTAGTTAATTTCTTTGTGGTAGAATGCATGATAATAACAAAATAATGGATGGGCAAGACTGTGCTAGTGCAAGATTAAGCGACCAAGCAGAGCTTATCAATCAAGCTGCAATTGAGACAAATCCTCCAGTGACTTTAGTATGTAAATGATTTGCACCACTTGTCTTACATTGGAGAAAATCTTTCCAGTCTGGGGATGGAAAGGGCTTGACAGTATAGCCTTCTACCACCAGTCTGATTGAGACTGTCTCAATGTTTCTTGGTTTCTCTGCCACAAACTAAGCAAGGGGAGCTTATTTGTAATTGTGCTATTTGCAACCCACGCATATCAGACATTACAAACCACATGATGATGTCATACATATGTCATGCAACTCATTAAAATTCCACCTGCACAACTCTCAGATAGGCAATCCACCAGTCCCTTACCCCGAGGAAGGGCTGGCTGGCGAGTCTACTAGGATACCTTATAGATGTTTGCACAAATTAATGATTCAGAACTTACTAATCATGTGCAGCCAATGACATCCATCAAGTCCAGTCATGTGAGACTGTATACTTGCACAGTAAAGTAAGTTGTTATTGCACACTATATAGATGACTTGTGTGATTCATCACCACAAAAGTGCAGCTTGAAGCTTTTTCCACGCCCTACACTGGATTGTTCCTACCCCATACTACTAGATCTACAACCTTCTTCGTCCCACACTGGATTGTTCAGCCATCCTACTTGAAAACTAGCTTGAACAGAGTTTTCAGACTTAGCTATAGCCAACGTGTTTTTAATGCTGGTGCACTCGAATTATGCAGTATGATACTGGCTACACTCGAGTATTACGTGTAACCTCGAGCATTAATTTCATCATCTTCTTGCACACAATAAAACTTATTGCTAGCTAAGTGTGATATTATTACTAGAAATGCACATTGTATAGTGATGTAATTTTTGTTGACGTATGACATGCACATGAATTGTATCATGCATCTGTATAACAATGGTTGCACATTCAATAGAATGAAGCAGTATATAGAATATGCTATGGTGATCAAGTTTTGTTGATGTAAGACTTATACTGAATTGTGGATTGTTGTTAAAACTCTACAATTTCCATCAGTCTAAGCTAACTAAACAGTACAGATGCACGACACACTAAAGCATGCAAACACACTTCTCAATTCTTAAAACAGTCAGACTACCTACTAATAAATCGATAGCCTTTTGTATTGAAGATTCAATTTCATCAGAGAAATAATCATGGATAATATCAAGCTGAAACAGAGTGTCTATTTCTACTCTCTCTACCCTCCAGTTGCTTTGGGTGTAATTTCTCTAATTGCCTGCTATATCATACTTGCCCTGTACCTAGTCTGCTGTCGTCATGTCCACAAGAGCTCTAAACACGTACCAGGAATCATCAACTGTCTAATTAAGATAACCTTCCGAGGAAGTTTCACAAAGAATCAAAATAATGAAGAGAAGAGCGAACTTCGATTGTTCGGCTACCAAGTACCAGCTGGGCTTATAAACTCGTTGGGACTAATTTCAATGATTGTGTGGGTAGGAGTAGCGGCAGCATTCTGGATTGTACTAATTGGGCAAAATCAGAGCATTTTGCATCCTGAAAACTGCGACAACAAATCTTCGACAGTTATAGTGGATTGCGAGCCCATCTCATACAATAAAGTGTCTCTGGACTACGTGAGAGCTCTCGGAGCCGCTGGGGGTCTGCTAGTACTAACCACCGTCATACTGCAAGGTCAAACTATCGTACTAATGTGGATGATGAAAAAAAGTCAAACTAAGAATCGCCAAATTCGACGTTGCTGGAAACTTGCTCTAGTAATGGTAGTGTCTGTGCCTCTAGGGATCGAGGTGTTACTGCTTTCAGGCGCTTCTATTGGCATGATTTTCTTTGAACTGTACAATAGTATACAGCATTGGATACAGTTTGGATCTTTCGTGATCGCTGTATTTCAGTCAACTTATTTCTCAAGTATCACCGTCTACTTTACATGGAAAAGGAGAACGGCTCTTCCCAGGGTCAGCGATATCGAGCAGGGGATGGAGTTGCCATCGGTGATGAGAGGTACGATGGCTGGTAGCAATGGTGACGGCAGGTTTGGGACGAGTGATAATTTGACTAGTCCTTTAATGAGCTGAAACAGTAAATTAAGATGAATATTATTCACACACTATTCACTGTTCGACATGTATTAAACAAGCTACGGTGGCCCTGAGCGCAAGTTATACTGTAGCTAAGGTAGTTGAACTATCAAGTAGCTAAGGTGAACTACTAGTATAGCGCTCAGGGCCACCGTAACAAGCAGTAATACAGTACATGCATGTACACTCATTGCTGTCAACACTATTATTTGGATACCATGCATGCATGATGTACTCTGACACTACACCTAAGAACTAGACAGCCTTGCACAATCAAAGAGTGTTGACTACTACTGGCTACTAAGTTTGTAATTGTGGCCTGCACATACTTTTTTATAATTATGCAGATATTGCAGGATTTATACAAGTTAAAGTAAACTATTATTATATATAGGAGACCGATAAAGATTGCAGTCAGACCAGCACTTAGAAGAAGATTATGATCACAGCATGACAAACACTATGCATATATATAGCTGCGTATAAACGCATGCACTGAGTAGCTAGAAGGTATAAGCAATTAGCATCAACACTTTAATTAGGAAAAGTTACTTAATAAATATATCTACAAGTTCAAATGGTGTGTCATCTTCACTTTGAATTGGGAATACCTTACACAACCTCAACTCGATATCGTCAGTAGTTGGCTGATCCAGTTGCTTGCAGAACCACGGTGGGTTGTTGAACTCACAGCAAGTACTGTTACTCCCGCATCCCTGACCGTCCCACAGTGGATCATCAGAGTAGAGAAGGGTGGCATTGTAATTCGTATCTTCTTTGGCTGTATCACAGAAATAGCTGTTTCCCACCCAAGGTGGAATAGTGATATTCCGTAAATAATAGCCATCATTATTTGTGAGCATGCACGGGCAAACGTTAGCAACTTGAAAGTTTCGATCCATTGGTAGATTTTTGCCTAGAGCTCCTACAAAAGACCAAATATGTTGCCGTGGTGATGTCCCATGTGTAAGAAGTATGCCCTCAACATAGGCATCATCTATACTTTGTGAAGAAACTCGAAATAAAAACGGTGCAAATCCATTAGGTGATCCGTATTGGTAACTAATAACTCTACCACATACACGGGAGTACTCGGTTCCATGCACAGGGAAAGTAGAAGAAACACATTCACCAGTAAATTCTTCAGGCCTCCCGCATGTTCGTAATGGTTTCTCCGTCCTGTTAATAGTTTGGAATCCATCGGGGCAGTGATGACTAGGATCTGTCATGTCGATGTGAGCTATCCTCATCCAACCACCACTTGTGTCACAGCTGCAATTCCTGAGAGTAGCATCGCAATAAACCTTCGTCAATGAACAACTTCCATTAATAGACCTCAGCATCCAGAACTCTCCTGAAGTGTTTCTGAAATGTCGTTAAAGGAGCTTATCGGAGTTAAGAACCTAGTCGACAAAACTTGCTCCTCTAGACCTCGAAACTTAGCCGAGTGTTTTCAATCGCTTTAAGCGCAGAGTCTCATTAATCGCACTTGACTCCATCTGTAAACTATAAAAGGCATTGTTAATCTCATTGCGAACTGTTCCATTCAATTCCACTTCTAACTCCATTATTCGAGTTGTCAAACTCTTTATTTGATCTTGATATTTGACATTTAGAGCATGAATATCTTCGGCAGTATTGTTATGAAGAGCTTGAATATCCTCTGATATGCATGGTAGCACTCTGGAACTGACCGTAAGTAAAGAAGGAGACAGCAAGAAGGACCGACACTATAGCTATCACAAAGGTCAAAATGATCACAACTCTTAAGTTAGAGCATTTCTTTGGATTTGCCGGAAATTCTTGCTTCTGGAACACATTCTTTACAACGGATACGTCAGGTACGACGGCATAAGTGTCATCAATAATTATTTCTGTTGCTGTTTCTACCACATTTTCGTGTTTCACAGCTGCATCATTTTTTATGGTCTCTATATCATCCAACAAGTCATAACTTCATCTGTTTGTGAAGTGGCGCTATTGCTGTAGCCGACAGTGTTGTAGGCTGATCTCCATGCATCGACTCTTATAATCCTATAGAATTCTGGGCTACAACTAGAGACCTCACGTTAAGATACATGTATGCATGCAATTACACTACTGATTAAACAAGTATGTAAAAACTGTTTAACATGTATCAGTAATTGCATGAGCACAAACGTAACACATGCCAATACCTGGAATGTAGCAGGAATGATCGATGATGCAATGATTTGTTGCCTGTGGCCACCGTGCAAATCCACTGTATTGTTATGTTACTCTTGTAATCTTTGATCTGCATGGCTTAATACACTTTGTTACCCAGTGAGTGGGCAGATCAAAGCAATCCAGTGCTCTGTATATGGCATGTTTCTTCACTACCATAGCAACCATATAATTATTATGGCATAATGCACTGGGATTATATGCACTTGCACTGTGTGTAAATGCAGTAGATTTTGAGAAAGAATCTACTTATGCCTCACCCTCCCACCCAATAACTCATTAAATTTTGGTCCCTTTCATAGGCTACTATAGGAAAAAAACCTAAAATTTTACTATGAAATTCAGCAAAAGTAATGAACAATTCCATTCAAAACACATGTCTTTTATTACAATTTATAGGGGAAAAAAATTGACCAATCAGAAGAGTTTGACGTCATTGGGGAACAAGTTAGTTATTGCAGGCGCCCTCGTGCAACTGAACATGCCATATATATATTGCACTGGCGCAGCATAATTCCCTCGGGGCCTGCGACTCGTGCTGGGCAATAACTAATACATACTAGGGGTTGGTAGATTATGCTGGCATAATTTTGAGCATAATAGGCACATTTTTTGGTGAGAATTATGCTGGCATAATAGGCACCTTTATAACAATTGAGAATAATAGGCAGATTTTGGAAGTACAGGTCAGTATGAATCATAGTATAAACATTTCGTAGGCTGATGGTTGTGATGTATAAGTATACTGATCATGATGGTTAATTTATCTCCATGGCATTTTGTATTATAATAAAATAGAGCCATTATTTATATTTTTATGTTACTTGTGCCGCTCGATATAATTATTATACATTGAGCTTTCAAAACTGTGTCAATACAGTACAAGAGGGCTTATTTTCGCGAGGGTATGGTACGTACATGGCTATAAGTGCCACAAGCTGTTTATTGGCCCGTAGTGGATTGTGAGGTTATATTCCTTTGATCTCAGAGATCAAAAGGCAGATACAGGCATGCTGTTTGTGTACATGCCAGTAATGATACAAGAGTACCCATGCACAAACATATAGACTACAGCAGCTGTAAGAACATGCACATTTAAGCATGAGGTATAAATA
>NC_087387.1:5953600-6017857 GCF_963675165.1 Halichondria panicea
TACCTCTTGATGATGCATCCACCGCACCAAGTGAAACAAAAAACACACCAGTCAGCACAACAACGACACGAGTCACCACAACTAGTGAGGCAATACTGGGATCAGCCACTGGACTATTGTTGGTTGTGCTGGTGGGTGTCATCATTGGGTGGATATGTACTTGCATTATCATGAGGAGGAGACACGAACAATACCACATCAACCACAGGTCAGTCGACAGTGAGCTCACCTACTGCACCACACCCACCCACACACTAGCCACTATAGGAACTAGATTGTATATATCCTCAATACTTGAGAGCGGCCCAACTCAAATTCTGAGATATGGTTCATGAATCACAACACTTTTAATGAAGCTTACAAGTGCTCATAATTATTATAATTAACACTTACTTTTGAAATGGATACAATTTTCCGTTTTAAGTGAAGCCAATTATATCCCACGGTAGTTTGACGAAAACAAGTTTTAACAGGCCACCTAAAAGTATTGCTCGTAACCTATCACAAAATCATAAAAGCAGCTATACTTGGCCAACAGAACTCAAGTCAAATACTACACACGCACACACAGACACACAGATGCTAACGGCTACACATACGCCCACTCCACCACCTCCACACCTCACCCTGCCCCCTCTTGCGAGGCCCCGGACACTACCTACAGCTCAATAGGTCAAACCTACGAGACAATTCCTCCTAGAGTAGTCCAAAGCTTTGACTCATTGACTGTTAATGAAGCATACGGACCAGCTAGGTCTATAGCACAAGATGATGACACGTACAGTAAGCTGGGCAACAGTGTAACAAGGAGGCAAGGAGATTCAGAGCCACACAGAGTGATGGACAAATACCAACAGAGAGTTGATTCAAGAATTGATTACTCCACACAAGGACAAGACGAGTTGGTCGACGATAGCTATAGCAAGCTGGCTGATAGCAAGCTAGTCGGCGATGATAGCTATAGCAAGCTGGTTGGTGACGATAGCTATAGCAAGCTAGCTGGTGCTGCTAGTAAAAGGTATGATTATTATGAACTGGAGCCACAGGGACTACAGTCGAGTGCCGATCAAAAGAGCTTCAAGATTGTGACGAAGGAAACTGAGTGTGCTGGTGGAGGGAACACTATTGAGGGGGCGGGAGGTCGTGAGGGGAGTGTGTGTAGTGAGGGGGCGGAAGATTACGAGGTCCCTATTAAAGGAAATGTGGAGGATGCTCAAACGATAAATTTTTAATACTGCAAACGCATAGAAAACTGTTTCTCTTACATGTCACATGATACATACATGAACTCATAATACGTGATGATCATATGTGACAGGCTCTGGGAAAACAGACCAATTGGAGCAGATATTGGTATTGAGCAATAGCCAGATTTATAGACTACAGTGCATAATCTCATAAAATTTTTCTTGGCTTATAGCTTTCTACTACCTCTCTGCAAAATCTGATGCTCTGAATCCAACTCTTTCCACCAAAGCGCTTTTGTCTAAGCAGCCACAATTACCTTACTTTTCCCAATTTGGCAATCTTTGAGTGGGCGTTTTTCAATACCGCTGTTTTACAACTTCGAGTTTCCAACGCGCATAACTCAGGCATGGAACAAGCTATGTGCAAACTAAGCATATCAATGCGTAGGCAATTCTTTGCTCTATCATCTTGTATATAGATCGCAAAAATTATAGCTTGCGCCAATTGGTCTGTTTTCCAGAGCCTGTCACATATAATTATTACAATAAACAAACAAGTTGTTGTAATTATAAGCACTGAAGCAATCTCTTGTGTTCTGATATATTGATGTGCATGGTACAAACAAAGTGACCAAAGAAAAATCACCCCCCCTTTTTTGACATACGGATATACTTACAACAATGACAAGGATTCAGAAACCCCACAGTTGACTCTAACTTTTAAACTATAGGACACACATACATACTGAATGGCATTGCTATATACTATTGCTTTTACTATCAGTATATCAAAACACTATAATTATAAGGAAATATGGGATACTATATGCATTAATTCTTTGTCAATTTGTGTTGACTTTTCGGGACGTTGAATTAGTAATCCATTTGACTGTTATACCGTATATCTTCTAATTTATCGGACAGCAAAAATAATTATTTTGGAAATTGTCCGGGTATAATTGGAACAGAGCATGCGAAGTGTCCGGAATAATTAGAACAAGCAAGCAGCTGCATGCGAGCTAGCTAAGTTTAATAGAACAATGTACGACTGAATAGTTGCACTAACTATCTAAAACTAGCTACTCAAAGCTATCTAACTGCAGCACTCCAAGTCTTACTTGCCGTCTACGAATGGTAACTCAACTTTTCAAGATATTGTCTGGATATTTAGAACAAATGTAATATTAAAGTAATGGAGTGTCCGTTGTATTAGAACAACGAAAATTGCCCAAAAGAGTGTCCGGGGTAATTAGAAGTGTCCGATAAATTAGAAGATATACGGTATATATAAAAATTACACGATTAAGAAGTGCAGTTAGCTAAAATTAATGTGCTCAACTATCAAGATGAAGTTTGTATTTGTACTATTAGTAGCAGCAATTCACTGCAGACTTTCCATTGGACTCAATACTAGGAGTAAGTTAAAATAAGTATAATAATTATAACACAAGAAAACTTTGCATCATAGAATGCAGAATGGCTGCAGATTGTCTTAGAGAAATTGATGACCAATGTACAGATATTTGCGATGATTGTACTGAAGATGTATTGAAAGAAAGATGCAATTGCCATCCATTCATTGAACCGTGCATGACAGTGAAAGTAACAGCCACTCACACAGTGACCTACGCTCCTCCCATGGTAACTATAAGACCAACATGCTCTCCCCTAGTGGTAGCACCAACATGCACTCTTCCAGTGGCAAAAGTAACACCATCATGTCCCACTACCATTACACAGTATTCAAGTATCACACCAACAAACTGTCTACGGTCTACACACACCAAGGAAATGTCTACAACTGTAGGGACAAGTTACACTGACACGGTTACTAGAAACAGTAGTTCAGTAACAGACAACATTAATACAACTACATGTAACTGCAGTCTAGTGACAGTCACCGCAATGTCAACTACCGGAGGAGACTCAAACACCAGTCTTAACACAGCTACTGAAGCAGCTACAAGTAACAGCAATCAAGGGATGCCATGTAACAGTAGTCCAGTGACACTAGGAGCATTCATAGCTGTATACTAGCAGCACTGCTGGTTGCAGTAACTACAGGATGGATAGTCACTTGTGTGGTCAACAGAAGGAAAGATAAAGCCTCAACTACAAGGTACTAGTAAACTAGGAGCACACAGTATTAGCTTAATCTACGTAGTACTGTATCAAATGCAATTGTGAATGAAACACTGTTCAATTAAGCTTCTGATTGCGATACTATATTCTAGAATTAAATGCTTTTTCCTTTCCGAGTATCATTTTAAACATCACGGGTATACATAGCAGTGAGATTGTTGTGTAATGACATGTGTACGTGCACACACCTGTAGCAACAAAGATAATAACGCTCTACAAAACCCAGTGTATGATTCAGAACATGTCCAACGTTACCAAGGCAACCTGTCAGCTCGTACACAGACAGGTTACAGCTCACAGGGTCCGGCCTACGAGCAGGTCAGGGTTGACACGGGAACTGACTATGATGTCATCGATCGCAGTGGACCACGCCCACCAACCACACACCCTGTCCCTACATCTGACCAAGACTACAGTACATTGGATACTGACGAGCAAGAGCATGACTATCATGTGCTAGAATCAACCAATGCAGGGGGTCCAACAGCTGTGGGGGGTCAAGAGCCTCAAGACTACGAGATACCACTCAGAAAGATGTAGTAGCTACGTAAGAGACAGTGTGTGTTTGCAATAGAAACTGAAAGCTAACTCAACAGTTTATAAACAACTTCATAATCATGCTTAGTTTGCATGTGTTCTAGTTCAGATTATAACATTGATTTGTACTTGCACACTCTTCTCAGGTGCATTAAGGACTGGGACCTTCAATTATTGCTGAATTTGCAAATTATAAGCCCCGCCCACACGGTCGCCATGGTTCCGCCCACGCATTCATTACTTCAACGTACCACTCCCTTTTCATTTTGCAGTAATTCAGCTAGTTTAGAGAAGTGGCTTAGTCGGCGTTTAAAACACCCTCTAGTAAAGCTTGCGAGGCAATAGATGACTTCCATAAGCCTTCCTTAGCTGATTTATCCTTGTACTTTGTCAAAAAATTGTTGACCGTGTCCCTGGGAAGCCTACTATCCAAGATGAGACTGCTACATCAAACAACTTTCTGTTATTTCTCCCTTGCAAAGACCAGGAGGGCTAAGCGCTAGAGTGAGTTGTTAGCTTAGATAGAACTAAGTATAATGAGCAGCAGCAATAGCTAGTAGCCTTAGTGTTTAAACGCCGATTTTTCAATAGAAAAGTGAAATAGTGCTTCGACAAAACGGACCATCCCCACTGATCAATTAGTGGGCAGGGCTTCATTTTAATATTTTCCTAGAGAATGGAAGCTAGTGTTTCATTTCATCATAAAAGTTTTACACATATTAATATACATAGTAAACAGCAGCAGGTTGAAGTGCCTCTTATAAATGTCTTTTTTATGTTGGTCCCAGTCCTTAATGCACCTGAGTTAGTTCCCCAAATATCAGACACAGAACATGAAGGGTACAAATGAAGCACTGTACAGTATGAGACTAGAGCACTAAAGTGCAAACCCTCGGCTGGTGACATGATAATAAAGAAACCAGAAGAGTGATAATGCAGTGCATGTAGCATGTATGACTAGCATGCACTAGCACAGCAACTCAAGAGCAATAAAACTAAACTAACAACGTACATGCATGAGACATGCACTATGGACTGGGATCACAGCAAAGAAGCCTGGAGTCTTAGACTAAGAGAAGTATGGCTCCTTCCAGGCTGGAGTACGTATAGGATCCAGAGTCAGTCAACAACCAGTCACAATTCTACTTTCTTGACAATTGTTCCTGGTACGGGATCACTTCAGCTGAAAATACATAATCAAGCCTTGACTACGTATTTTCAGCTGAAGTGATCCCGTACCTTGACTCAAGGCCACGTGGCAAGTTTAAGCTTCTTAGCTTTTGCTCGCTTTTACTCGACAAAGAAGCTTTAACATCAAAATCTGCCACTATTGAAACCAAGATATTGTTGTGTGAAGACTACCTATGCTGCAAACGCAGTGCTATGGCATCCAGGTGAGTAGATATACTCGTTACAAACAAACAAACAAACAAACAGACAAACAAACAGACAGGCTACTATAACCCGTGGCCGCCCACGCGCCTCGGGTTAATGAGGTATAATGCATAAGAGGTGGAATAGACTACAAGCAGACACTTGTGTACACATTGGAGATTATTGCATGTGAGGTGGTGGAGGTCAACATATAACCATGCATGTACTCGGGGATTTAAAAAGCCTAACATAATTATATAACATGGGCCCAGGTACAAATAACCCGGCTAGGTTTATCATCCACCTGTACTAACAATGTCATGTGTAGTCGGAGTTGAAAGTATAAACATAAACGATAAACTACTTAGGGCCTAAGGACACAATAATAGCTTGGGGACCTACGTACACACAAGCCGCACACAACAGTGTTAGCTCTTATAGCTACAATCTTAGAAAATGAAGCTCTTTCTGGTGTTACTACTAACATACTGCACAGTGGTGACAAGGACAGGAGGTATGCTGCTAACTGAATATAACTTTGACATGTATATAGTCTTTGATATGTATATAAGTGTGGTACATATGGTCTACTTTGTATACAGGATTGTTCAGATGCAATAGGCACATTTCTTGTAGAAGAAATTGCTGGTTTTGTGACTGCTCCTCTCAATGCACGTGCACTACTTGTCTAATGCCAGAAGCCATCACCATCACTGTTAGTGTAACAGTTTGCCCCACAAAGGCAACACAAGTACTAGCAACTACATCACAAACACCAGCCATTACTACTGCAGTCAGCTTCATGAGTCCAGTAACACCAACCACTACAATGCCAGGATCTACAGTTACCACCCAACCACAGAGTCTAACCCCAGCGAGTCTAACCACGGGCTTAACTGCCTCTACTGGTGTTCTAGTGGCTCTACTGACAGGCACTATACTAGGATGGGTCAGTACTTGTGTGTACTGGAGATATTGGTACAAACACTTCACCAAACAACAAGAGTGAGTAACTTATCTACTGTACAGTTAGAGCATAATACGATGACAAAAGCATTTACTAGCTGTTGATACAAACCATTAGAGAAGTCAATCAAGGATATTTTTACGACTAGCTACCTGTACAAGTATACGTAGTCAAAATGGCTTATGCAAAACTTAACTCCCCCCTCACACACATATGGTAGAGTAACGGACAACAGTAGGTCGCTACATAATGCAATGTACGACCCCACCCTCACACTACCCACCCCCATCACAAGCCACGCCCAACTACAGCTCCCTCGGTCACGTCTACGAACTGGTCGAACCAATCGGAGGTGACTATATGACATCATCAATAGGGGAGGGGCTTGTCACACCCCCTGAATCACATGACCAAGAGTATAATACGCTGGGCAACACAAGAGTGGATCATGACTATCAGATATTGGAAACAGGGGAAGTGAAATCGACCAATCAGAATAGCCAGAGCATAACGAAAAATTGTGTGAATGTTGTTACAAGGGAAGCCGTAGAAGAAAGTGGTAGCCATGACGACAATACAAGCAATCAAATCGACAGTGGACTAGTTGGGACTCGAGATTGTGATATTGAAAGTGAAGATATTGACAAGACGTACGATAATCTGAAGCACTGATTATTGTGTGTGTGTATAAACTCATAAATATTCAATTAGCCTCTTAGAAACCAACACAACTATAAAGAAAATGGTTTCAGAAACTCTAAACATCGGCACTAACCTTTGAAATACATTAGGTAGACAAATGCTATACTATCAGTACCAAACACTCAACGGAATTATGACAACTGTTCTTATGATAAAACATACAATCTGTGTGGACTTGGTGTTGACTTTTCAGGACATTTAACTTCATACAGAAGGTACATGATAGGTGCAGTTAGTCAAGTTCAACCACATCAAGATGAAGTTTGTATTTGTACTATTAGTAGCAGCAGTTCACCGGAGCCTTTCCATTGGGGGAACTCCTATACGAAGTCAATAGTTATCATACATAACATGAACACTTTATGGCATTCGTTTGCATTATAGAATGCAGTCGTTCTGTGAAGTACTTATTCAAGTTAATGGACCAACATGCCTAAATATTTGCCGCAATGTTTTGAGAAACAACTTGATAGATAATATTATAGGCAGTTGTAACTTGAACTCAGGAGAGGCTTGCATAACGATTATTAATGTAACAGGCATTCAGAGAGATTCATGCTCTCCGGTCATAACACCATCATGCCCCACTACAACCACGGTCATTACACAGTACTTGAGTATCACACCAACAAATTGTCTACAGCCTACACACACCAAGGAAATGTCTACAACCGTGGGGACAGGAAACACTGACGCAGCTACTGGAGAAGCTACATGTACCTGCAGTGAAGTGACAGCCACCATGATGTCAGCTGCTGTAGAAGACCAAAACAGTAGTCCAGTGATACTAGGAGCATTCATAGCTGTACTAGCAGCACTGCTGGTTGCAGTAACTACAGGATGGATAGTCACTTGTGTGGTCAACAGAAGGAAAGATGAAGCTTCAACAATAAGGTACTAGTAAACAAAAACGCACATTATGTTAGGCTAAAATTTTACTACTAGATTACTACAAATTTTAGGATGGACCGTGATGTACTACAATTACTGGTATAGGTATTTGTGATCTTATGAAGCCATAATTATAGGACTCGCAAAGTTTGATGCTTGTGCAAAACATTGCAGTAAAACAATACACTAGTATTGTACACATACACACACTTGCAGTAACAAAGATAACGCTCTACAAAACCCAGTGTACGATTCCGAACATGTCCAGCGTTACCAAGGCAACCCATCGGCTCGCACACAGACAGGCTACAGCTCACAGGGTCCGGCCTACGAACAAGTCAGGGTTGACACGGGAACTAACTATGATGTCATTGATCGCAGTGGACCACGCCCACCAACCACACACCCTGACCCATATCTGACCAAGACTACAGTACATTGGATACTGACGAGCAAGAGCATGACTATCATGTGCTAGAGTCCACCAATGCAGGGGGTCCAACAGCTGTGGGGGGTCAAGAGCCTCAAGACTACGAGATACCACTCAGAAAGATGTAGTAGCTACGTAAGAGACAGTGTTTGCAATAGAAACTGAAAGCTAACTCAACAGTTTATAAACAACTCCATAATTATCCTAATTACATGTGTTCTAGTTCAGTAGAATAAGATTATAACATTGATTTGTACTTGCACACTCACTCTCTTAGTTCCCCAAATATCAGACACAGAACATGAAGGGTACAAATGAAGCACTGTACAGTATGAGATGAGGTATTATACATAAGAGGTGGAATAGACTACAAGCAGACACTTGTACACATTGGAATGTCATGTGTAGTTGGAGTTGAAAGTATAAACATAAACGATAAACTACTTAGGGCCTAAGGACACAATAATAGCTTGGGGACCTACGTACACACAAGCCGCACACAACAGTGTTAGCTATTATAGCTACAATCTTATAAAATGAAGCTCCTCTTTCTGGTGTTACTACTAACATACTGCACAGTGGTGACAAGGACAGGAGGTATGCTGCTAACTGAATATGTCTTTGACATGTATATAGTCTTTGATATGTATATAAGTGTGGTATATGGTCTACTTTGTACACAGGATTGTTCAGATGCAATAGACAGATTTCTTATTACTGGTTACGTTACTGCTCCTCTCAATGCACGTGCACCACTTGTCTAATGCCAGAAGCCATCACCATCACTGTTAGTGCAACAGTTTGCCCCACAAGAGCAACACAAGTACTAGCAACTACATCACAAACACCAGCCATTACTACTGCTGTCAGCTTCATGAGTCCAATAACACCAACCACTACAACTCAAGGATCTACTGTTACCACCCAACCACAGAGTCTAACCCCAGCGAGTCTAACCACGGGCTTAACTGCCTCTACTGACAGGCACTATACTAGGATGGGTCAGCACTTGTGTGTACTGGAGATATTGGTACAAACACTTCACCAAACAACAAGAGTGAGTAACTTATCTGCACTGTAAAATTAGAGCATAATACGATGACAAAGCATTTACTAGCTGTTGATACAAACATTTAGAGAAGTCACTCAAGGACGACTAGCTACCTGTACAAGTATACGTAGTCAAAATGGCTTATATAAAACTTAACCCCCCCCCCCCCCCCCTCACACACATATGGTAGAGTAACGGACAACAGTAGGTCGCTACATAATGCAGTGTACGACCCAGAGGTCCCCCACCCCCCACAAGCCATAACCAACTACAGCTCCCTTGGCCACGCCTACGAACTGGTCGAACCAATCGAAGGTAGTTATGACATCATCAATAGGGGAGGGGCTATGATGCCACGCCTACATACCACACCCCCTGAATCACATGACCAGGAGTACAGTACGCTGGACAACACAAGAGTGGATCATGACTATCAGATATTGGAAGCAGGGGAAGTGGAATTGACCAATCAGAATAGCCAGAGCATAACAGAAAATGATGTGAATGTTGAAATTACAATAGAAGATAGTGGTAGTCATGACGACGATACAAGCGATCAAATCGACAGTGGACTAGTTGGGACTCAAGATTGTGATATTGAAAGTGAAGATGCTGACAAGATGTACGATAATCTAAAGCACTGATTATTGTGTGTCTGTATAAACTTCCCATAAACGTCAACATTTACTAGTAATAAGTGCATGCAGCTGTTTTAGCATAATTATACAGAAATACATGTGATTAAATAAACAAGTGAATAATTATATCCATCTAGGTCTGTGCAAATACTCAATTATATATGCATGTACACCACGCACGCACGCACGCACACACATGTACGACTACTGAATTATTATTATTATTCTCTTTTCGTATAATTACGTAGATCATTAATACGTAGGTCATTAGCAGCATTAATAAACGTGCAGGGACGTGGTGTAGAAATGGTTGTAATGAGTAGAATCACCTTCAGCACAATAGAGATATGGAAGAGGTACAGTCAATACAATATGGAGTCATGCATGTTGAAACCTTAGCTGGGTCTGATAAGATAAGTACATAAACTGAAAGCACTATGGGGACTCAAAAGATGCACCTACGTCAACACCAACCATCTATATATACAGTGTGCATACAGTACTGATAGACTAGAATAACAGAACATAGTTAGGGCCTACATCGTTCTTAGACTACCTCTTAAAATGAGGACCATAGTTTTACTAGCACTTCTCTTACTGATAACTAATGGAGGAGGAAGAGCAGGTGAGTAGGTATCACATAATTATGCCTCGGTGCGCATGCGCAAGCGAGGTACGGTAGTGTGTTTGTGTGTGTCTGTGTCTGTGTTTGTGTGTGTGTGTGTGTGTAGACTGCTACAGCTGCTCAAGGATGAATCAAGTGCAAGTAAGAGTTTATATAGGCTTCTAGTCATGTTTACTTGGATTTTAATTCGTGGATTTGCAAAATAATGCTTCGTTCTCGAGTTATGCTTAGTTTTGCTTACTTGGAATGCCATTGCAGCCTTTTCAGAAGAGCACGTAGCCAAACTTGTTTACCGAATGTTGCTACTCTCTCTGCACTAGAACGCTAGCTATTGGTAGCTGCAAGAGTGAGAAGAGAGCTGCAAGGCTCTGCAGACGGCAGCCCGCATTAATTTTAGACTTGAACTTTTGGCATCGATCGTTTTTATCAACAATCATGGTCGATCATTACCAACTCTTTGAGTTTGCATGAATAAAAGCAGCTTTATGTTATGTAGCTTTGGCATCTCCACCGAGGCATCAGCACCTGCGGTACTTTCATTAATATACTAAATAATAGTTAGACACTGTTTTGGAGGTGTCTATGGGATTTAGAAGCCCAAAGGCACTGATTTAGTATCCCGAGCGTAGTGAGGGTACTAAAGTGTTTGAGGGCTTCTAAATCACATGGACACCGACAAAACAGTGTCTAACTCATTTAGATACTAGTGCGCATGCGCAAACCGCTTGACTACAATACAATTACTTGACAACGGAATACTAGGTATACTAAGTAAATTTGCAGGTATACTAAGTCCCATAGTATACCTGCTCTGAGGCACTTTTCCCATGTACTTCCCATGTAGATCTTATCAACTAGTGTCTAATTATTATTAATTACAGGCTAGCTTGATATGATTGAATTTGTGTTTCGATCTATAGACAAATGCTCTGGATTTCAATTAATACTAACAGAAACAAACACACTAATGAGCTGGGAATTACAAAGTGCTGAACTACTTACGGATTCTACTTCCACTTTCGAATACAACATCACATACAAAATGGTCGATAACAAAACTGCTCATCTACAGTGCTCCTGCTCGTTGATCAAGAGCTGTGAGGATACAACAACAACAACGACAGTTAGCACTACACAATTGCCAGATACACCTCCTAATAACACATCAAGCGCACCAAGTGAAACAACACCAGTCAGCATAACAACGACACCAGCTAGCACACCAAGTGAGGCAATACTGGGATCAGCCACTGGACTACTGTTGGTTGTGCTGGTGGGTGTCATCATTGGGTGGATATGCACTTGTATTATCATGAGGAGGAGACACGGACAATACCACATCAACCACAGGTCAGTCAACTGTGAGCTCACGTTTTCTGATTCAGTTGTTACTTAAGCTTATGATTGACACATTTGATTTTCAAAAGTGAAAAAATTTCCATATTTCGGCTAAATACCATGGATAAGTTATTTTGCCAAGAGCGTGTAAAATTATCAATTTTTATACGCCATCTGAAAGTACAAGAGTACACTGTAAGCTATAAGAAAAGCCAATATAACGACCACTTAAAAATACTACACACGCACACACACAGACACACAGATGGCTACACATACGCCCACTCCACCACCTCCACACCTCACCCCACCACCTCCTGCGAGGCCCCGGACACTACCTACAGCTCAATAGGTCAAACCTATGACACAATTCCTCCTAGAGTAGTCCAAAGCTTTGAAACACTGACAGTTAACGAAGCATACGGACCAGCTAGGTCTATAGCAAAAGATGATGACACGTACAGTAAGCTGGATAACAGTGTAACAAGGAGGCAAGGAGATTCAGAGCCACACAGAGTGATGGACAAATACCAACAGAGAGTTGATTCAAGGATTGATTACTCCACAGAAGGACAAGACGAGCTGGTTGATGAGAACTACAGCAAGCTGTCTGATAGCAAGCTGGCTGGTGACGATAGCTACAGCAAGCTAGAGCTAGCTGGCGATGATAGCTATAGCAAGCTGCCTGGTGCTGCTAGTAAAAGGCACGATTATTTTGAACTGGAGCCACAGGGACTACAGTTGAGTGCCAATCGCTTCAAGATTGTAACGAAAAAAACAGAGTGTGCTGGTGGAGGGAACACTAGTGAGGGGGCGGGAGGTCATGAGGGGAGTGTGTGTAGAGAGGGGACGGAGGATTACGAGGTACCTATTAAAAGAAATGTGGAGGTTACTCAAACGACTAAAGAGGAGTAATTTTTAAACAGTACAATACTTCAAACTTTAATACATATGCAATTACAGCTATCATAGAAACTGTTTCTTTTACACATCATTAAATGTCACATGATACACACATGCACTCATATTACGTGCTCATTAGAGTAATTCCATATATTACAGTGTTTACTTTAAAACCAGACAGTGTATCGTGAATATCATTAAGATAATTAATCCATTACTCTAAATATGAACACAGCTCAACAATGCGTATAATCTTCCATTGCTTCACTCCAGACGTGATTGTTAGCATCGCCATGTTTGGCTGGTATAGCATAGTGGAGTCGTGCCGACTAGGACCATTAACAGCAATAAATACAGTCTCTTTAGATACGTGTAGCTATAGTTCTGAGAAAGTGTATTTGAAGAGTTATACTAGAAAGTGGTGATTGTTGAAATGATGCTAACAGTGTTCTTAGTAATAGCCACACTTCTGGACAGTGGCCTAGCAAGTAAGTGCTCGTGTGTGTGTGCGTGTGGGCGTGTGTGTGTGTGTGTGTGTGTGTGTGTGCGTGCGTGTGTGTGGGTGGGTGGGTGGGTGTGGGTGTGCGAGGGGTGGGGTGTGTGTGTGCGTGTAGGTGTATTTAATTCTACTGTAACATTGAAACTTCTATTCAGCTAAACTACTTCACGCACGCACGCACGCACGCACACACACACACACACACACACACACACACACACACTACTAATTCTAAGAACCAAGATTAGATTGCTTTGTGCTTGCCACCTATAGAAGAACCACATAGACCCATCCCCATTATCAGATACTACCACCACAAAACCTAGCCCAGACAATACAGGCCTGTACCTTATAAATTAAGCCTCCCTCAAGGTCAGATTTAGTTTACACAAGTACACAGCCAGCCATGCACAAGCTAAGTTGAAGTATTACAGCAGCCAATATCAAGTCTAAGATAAGTTCTATACTTTATGTCAGCATTACCTCAAATGTGAATATATAGCTTACAATCAGCATGGCTCCAAGTGAATAGCTTCCAATAATTATTCAGTATACTAGTTGTTCTGAATGCAATAGATGAATGGGAAGGGTTGGTGCACCGTTAAAGACTCTGCATGGCCCCAAGTGAATAGCTTCCAATAATTATTCAGTATACTAGTTGTTCTGAATGCAACAGATGAATGGGGAGGGTTGGTGCACCGTTAAAGACTCTGCATGGCCCCAAGTGAATAGCTTCCAATAATTATTCAGTATACTAGTTGTTCTGAATGCAACAGATGAATGGGGAGGGTTGGTGCACCGTTAAAGACTCTTTAACCCATCATTCTCGACTCTCAAGGTCGGGCATCTGATTGCTTTTTTCTACCAGTATGGTTTTGTGCTGTTTGTTCTTTTTGTTTCCTTTTTTTTTTTTTCTATAGTCCCTTAACTATTACTGAAGAGCTTCCCAAAATAATGTAGACACACTGTGATAGACTATATGCAAAATAAACCTAGATACAGATCGGAATGCATTTATAATTTTGAGCTATTTCTAAGTTTTAGGCTGAGTCAGTAATTATGTGTCGGAAAGCCCGATCCCACCCTCTATACTTCTGTATATACCATTCTCAAACACACACACACACACACACACACGTACAGTGCCAAACTGTCGTAACGGGGACTACAGAGTAATAATGTGCAATCAGGTCCAACAGTGCATCAACAAAGTGTGGACAGACATACACTGTACATGTGACCTCGCTAACACGCTGCAAACCAGTACAACCGCACAACCATCTACAAACACCATCTGCCCTACCATTACACTAACAGATACACCAAACACGGCAGTCCAACAAATGGTCGTAGCAATACAAGCCACACCCACACCCACCCCGTACCCTGACCCCTTTCAGGAACTATTCTACGCCTGCCTCCCCCTACAGTCTCTCTACTTCAGCGTGATGGCGTTCCTATCTCTGCTAGCACTCATACTAGCTATAGGCTGGATACACACGTGCATAATTCTAAAACACCGAATCAAAAAGCTGCGACCACCAATCAGTCCGAAAGGTTTAACAGCTAATTTTGTCTTGGCTAGTACATCAGAGGCAGTAGGCACGCTGGTAAGAGCACACCCCTACGAGAGAATGAAGACTACTAATGTTGACTCAGACTACAACCTTTTGAAAAGGGATGAAATAACTCCAAACGGACTTAAAAGTCCTAAACTGTCAATTACCACAAATTTGCCACCAGATTACGAATATAATAAGTTGGAAAAACCGAGTGACAATCACGAAGAAGAGATCGCCGTTGCTATAGCTACTGATGACAATCCGGAGCAGAGAATGTCATGTGACTACGATCACCTTGACGATGACGCACTCCCCACAGAGCGCCCCCCGCAGAGAGACGACTACTACACACTAAAAGGGCCGATCAATCGCACGAACCGTCCCTACCACATTGTGGATAGTCCGGGGGTTGTAGTCAGAGAGAGGTCTAGGAGCAGATGCAGTGACTATAGTGTCCTAGTGGGACCAGGTATGGCCAGTCACAGGACTCACACTACGAGCGAGCCCGCTATTGGTAGTCAAGGAAACGACGACATGGGTAGTCAAGCCAACGAAATAAGAATTGGTCAACGAAATGATTACCACGTTTTGGAAGGCCCGTTTCCGACTAAGCCTCCAGCACAAAAACGAAGATCAAGCGATTATCATGTTCTAGAGGGACCATTTCCAGCCAAGCCTCCTCCACCAATAACAAGGAGATGTGATTACTACATGTTGGAAGGTCCAGGTATGGCTAGCTATAAGCACAGTGCTTCAGAAAACAATATATTTGAACACTCGACACGTACAGTCGAAAAAAACCAGTGGAGAATGAATAGAAACTCTAACAAAGAAGCTATCAGCATTGAAACTAGTGCACAGGTGCAGCGTGCACTAGTAACAGACCAAGAGAACAGTATTGGTAATGCTACAGAGGTCACTTCCCCGCAAAGAAAGCATCAATAATATTCCACTCTGGAAGGCCCCCTCCTACCTCCTAAACCAACAACTATCGATCGTAGTGGAAAACGTGCACTGGAAACAGACCAAGAGAACAGTATTGGTAATGCTACAGAGGTCACTTCCCCGCAAAGAAAGCATCAATATCACACTCTGGAAGGCCCCCTCCTACCTCCTAAACCAACAACTATTGATCGTAGTGGAAAACGTGCACTGGTAACAGATCAAGAGAACAGTATTGGTAATGCTACAGAGGTCACTTCCCCGCAAAGAAAGCATCAATATCACACTCTGGAAGGCCCCCTCCTACCTCCTAAACCAACAACTATCGATCGTAGTGGAACCGATACTTCACTGGAGGTTCCAAGAATATCAGATTCTGGTACGGAATCAGAAACACCAGAACCAGAAGTGCCCAACCAGGAGGAATCTCATACCAATGGAACGGGGCCTCAAGCTACCATGGTTGACTCCAATACAGCAGATATAAAGATGCTGAAACACATCACTACAGATGACTGTGAACACACGCAAAGTACAGGCTCTATAAACAGTGACTATCATGATCTAAGAGATGCTACACATTTAGATACATCTAGTGAAATGTCGCTAACGACTAGTGAAATGTCGCTAACGGCTAGTGAAGTGTCGCTAACGGCAACCACACAACAGAGTGACGCTACCTCTATGGATAGCGACTATCAAGCTTTAGAAGATGCTTCACATTTGAGCAATGGTCTAAAGGAACAAGTGTAACCACATGCAACAGCTTCAGAGTTTATTAAGAGCTATAGATAATTATAGTTTTTCGTTTTGTAACGTATGAGCACTCAAACTAGCTAGTATAATTATACATAATACTCATACCAGAAATAAAGTATTAATTTGCATGAACTTATGTATCTTGAAGCACACCAGGTTTGAACCGTGATGTGAGCATTGTATAATAACAATTATTGTTCAATATATTCACGTACATAATTATGTATCTAGTATACTGTACAATGCAACAAGGAATTATGTGCATCACATGTAGGAATCACAAGGAAACACGAAACACTACACGAAACACTACACGAATGGACTTTGTCATACGGAACGAATCAAAGTGCAGTTTCCGTGTTTACAATAATCTAAATAAGAATCTACTGCATAGGTAGTCTGTACTGCACATGTATATAGGTAGTCTGTACTGCACATGTATATAGGTAGTCTGTACTGCACATGTATATAGGTAGTCTGTACTGCACATGTATATAGGTAGTCTGTACTGCACATGTATATAGGTAGTCTGTACTGCACATGTATATAGGTAGTCTGTACTGCACATGTATATAGGTAGTCGCATGTACCAGGTTCAGAGCAGAGCTGACTATAGTTATTTATAGGACAGCAACAAAAGAGACTGTTGCATACAACAGAGAAGAGCTCAATAACAATATGTTCATGAAGCAACTCAACTTCTATCTCTTGATGGTGGTAGTCATCAGCTATAGTGCAAGAGCACAGCAAACAGCAACACTGCCAACAACAATGCCAACAACGATGGAACCAACAACGATGGAACCAACAACAATGGAACCAACAACGATGGAACCAACAACAATGGAACCAACAACAATGCCAACAACGATGGAACCAACAACAATGGAACCAACAACAATGCCAACAACGATGGAACCAACAACAATGGAACCAACAACGATGGAACCAACAACAATGGAACCAACAACAATGGAACCAACAACGATGGAACCAACAACAATGGAACCAACAACAATGGAACCAACAATGGAACCAACAACAATGGAACCAACAACGATGGAACCAACAACAATGCCAACAGAACCATCAGGTGAGCTATTCCTAAATTAAAAGGCTAGAGAAATAATTACGCTACTAGCTAGAATACACGACAGATATTTGCTACGTCTAATTGCATGTACAGGCAGAGAACCAGGTAGTACCCCTCGAATTAACACAGCCACTGCAGACACAACAGATGAAGCAGACGAAGATGACACAGAAGACCAAGACAGAACACCAACATCTACAGATATGGCAATGACAGAAGGTATACCCACACAGACGCCTACAACCGGAGAACAACGTCCTGAAACAATACAATCACCACCATCATCAACCAGGACACCAACACAGCGGCCACCACCACCCAGGACACCAACAGGTGAGCTAATCCTAAAGGCTTGAGATGAAGTGAAGTGATAATGACACTACCTAACATGTAGTCCTAAATGTCCTCCGTTAGTCTACAGTAGGTTAATTTAATGTATACTCTTTCTCTTACAGTTTTCAACATTCAAATATCAGCTGGTGGTGGAGCTCAAATCAATTTAAACGTGACTGCTCAGCAAGAGCAACGAGACAATTCTATTAGTATCATATTCACTTTCGAAACAGAAGGCACTCCAGCAAATGGAGCAACTTATGTAATGCGTTGTGAAGCTACCATTGGCACACAACGAGATGTCCACATTAGGAGACTGGCTGATTTTGTTTCTGTGGCTACAATCGAGAGGTTGCAAGGAAGTCAAAGGTACACATTCAGTGTAAGAGTGGATAACGAGGAAGCCATTACTAATATTAGAATGAGGGGAATGAGGGAAGACTTCACGATCGATACAATAGCGATTACAAGAAGTTCGATATGTCTAAATGCGGCCATAGCAATTATGACAGTGGCTGTCATTTTGTTTGTTGTCATGGTGATAGCGTGGGTGATACTGTGCATTGTATTGTGCAAAAAGAGATCAAAAAATCAAAGGTAAGTTTTCATGAAAGCACGTACTGCGGGTGCTGATGGCTCGGTGAAGGGCAAGAGCTTTAAGGCAATGAAGCTACAGTACACCTCGCTGCACATGCGTAACCATAAAAATAATTAACCAAGGGCTTATAAAGAGAAGACTTAGATTATTCTCAAACTTCCTATGGATACTAATTTATACCTCCCTCCCACATGAAATGCTATTTTTAAATGCAGACCTTCTTGACTTCTGCCAGTAATATGAATTTTGATGAATAATATAAGATAGATGTAAGTTGCATGCGGCCTTGATGCTACGTACCATTTTGATTTTCTTAACTAAATGTTTCATTTATTATCTTCTTATCACTAGTTTCAGCCCATCTAAATACGACACGACTAATAACATACGCCCACAC
Source organism: Halichondria panicea (assembly GCF_963675165.1). NCBI lineage: Eukaryota > Metazoa > Porifera > Demospongiae > Suberitida > Halichondriidae > Halichondria > Halichondria panicea. Next base: position 5,972,569 of record NC_087387.1, read on the forward strand.
AGCCACACCCCCATTACACAGCGGCCCCTCCCCTCTCCACAACACAATACTGAAGGGCAAACTTATGAAACAATACCTGGCTCCACCTATGAATACATTGTTGCCGGAAGTGTTGCTACGGAAACGGTACTTTCTAGCGAGAGTAGGGAGTCTCATTGCTACCACGTTTTAGAGAAAACTGTGCCGGAAAAATCGAAAACTATATCAAACGTTTCAAATCAAGTTAGTAACACTGACACTGACAATACAGTCAGTCATGACGTGGAAAACAGTAGCCATACTTATAATACTCTGGAAGACAGGTCGATTGAACAGAAATTGGGTGATTCTCAACTAACAGAAGACAACGGGAGTCAAGGGGTCACGATTGTTGTACCCCCTCAAGAGCCCCTGGAGTACGAGTTGCCTAGCAACGCATTGAGACAAAACGTTGCTTATACGGACAGAACCATCACCATACAAGGCGAGTCAATTGTGCAGAAAGAGAGCAAAGAAAATGAAACAAAAGACAAAGGTGGTCAGGAGGTCGAGATTATGGTACCCTCCCAAGTGGCCCTGGAATACGAGTTGCCTAGCAACACAATGCGAGAAACTTATACTACCACAGTCAGTACTGTCGTGGGAAATGCCGGGCACACCAGCACCACTATACAAGACAAGTCGATTGAACAGAACTTAAGTGAGTGTAAACACAGCGAGGAGATATCCACTGATTCTCAATCAAAGGAAGGCCGAGGCGGTTGCAATGAAAGTAGCAGTAGTTATTGAACAAATACTCATGAAAACTAATGCTGACTCAGCAGTTACCCATGCATCATCCATTATTATTATGTTATAATAATTAAGTATAATATATACCTGTGTGAATTATTCACATTAATTTGTAATTGAGTATGTGATCGTGTACAATTGCATATTATTCTTGAATACTATTATTATACTAATGTTATTTTTAAACTTAAATATACTTTCACCATCATTGTGCATATCATGCGTGGTCAGAAAGGTCAATCGAACACATTGATAAATAGTAGCTATAGGTGATAATAGTAGCATTAGACACTATTACATGATTGTGACTTCTAGAGAGAATGGTTATTTTACTACTAGCTGCTCTGCTGGCTACACAAGTCACTGCTAAAACAACAGGTTAAAAGTTAAAGCATTATCATATAATTATACCATCTCTCATCTCTTAACAGAATGCATTGAGAGCGTCCTAAGATTGCAACTAGCTCCAGACACAGACACCATCAAAGGGTTTCCCGAGTACTGTTACAATGATACATGGAGCAGGATTTGTACCATTGATGGAACCTGGATAACAAATGAAACTAGGACGAGGGTGGCATGTGAGCAATTGGGCTACAGTGAAGAAGGTGAGTAGAAATGTACTATATTTTAATTATACTATATACATTCATAAGCAGATGCATCAGTGAGACTCAACGTATCAGATACATATACAGTGGGCAAGCCCTTTGTATCAGTGTCAAAATGTGCAGAAGGAAACAAAACACTGCAGGAATGTGGAGTTAGAAGGATTGTGAACAGTAGTTGCATGATATTGTTCAACCAAGTTCAACTAATATGCTATCGAGGTAAACATGCACTGTTCTTAACCATGAAATCCCTAAAAGAGGTTCTTTGCATATAGTTACATGCCCTAAAGAGCGAGTGAGACTAGTGGGTGGATCTACGAAACATCAAGGTCTAGTGGAAGTATGCTCTGATGGACGCTGGGGAACAGTGCAGACTAACAAACCAGCTGAAATTGCAAGGGAAGTTTGCAGAAGACTCGGGAATGGCGAGGATGTAGCCGATTGTAAGAATAAATCTACACCTGTATAAAACCTATACAATATACTATTTCTCAGATGTTAAAGTTCAATCAAGATCTTCCAAGCCTGTCTACAATTGTTCAATTATTAGGGGAACCCTGACCTGTCAAGAATCTATCTATGATAATCGTCTTATTCATCTAAACGTTTCATGTCCAATTTCTAATAGTAAGTTATTTTACAGGTATAACAGGCACAGTTAATTGTGTTCCCAATAGACTCGAGACAAGTTAGATTGATTGGTGGCTACAGCTACAGGGAGGGGAGAGTTGAGGTTTGCTTAGGTGATGACATGTGGGAATCCGTCTGCAACCTTGGTCAAGAAGGAATCGCCGGAGAGGCTTGCTATCTAACAGGGTTTCCAAGAGAAGGTATAATCATTAATATGCCAAAATACACAACACTCCACTATTGAAACACACAGGTGTCATGGTTACTAGCTACGGAGAAGAGGAAGAAGGCTATTGCTGTAATAGTACCCTACAGAACTGCACGCAATGCCTGCAATGCAATAGTCTTGGTGTTGTTTGTCAGGCTTGGGACCAATTACAATCAACAAACAATGCCAGTGAATGTGCAGTACAGCCTCCTATGATTGAGCCTACAAGTTCATCTAATATAGCCTCTACTACAGCCTCCTCTTTAACAGATTTCACAAGTCTAGACTCCACTACCACCACCCAGAGCCGGGGCACTGAACTTGTAACCAGTACCCAACCCACAAGCACATCCCCTGACAACCACACAGCACTGTTTGGAGCCATTATTGGAGTGCTATTTGCTCTACTGCTAGCTACACTAGTGGGATGGATGTGCACATGCATCATCATGCACAGGAAAAACACAAACACTACAAAGTCAACTAGGTAAGTAATAAGAGTTGACCTCATTCCTTATACAGCGTTCAAATAGACTAAGCATAATTATAGGTACTTTACTTGTATCGATAAACTTACTAAGTGATAATCAACAGTTTAAAAGCTACAACATATTGTTTGCAGTATCCTAATGGCGGTTTTACTGCATAATAAAAGATAACAGTTTTATGACAAAGTTCTCTAAGAGCTAATAATATACACTTTTAGTTTCGGATTGGCCAAATCTAACGCACTAGCAAATGGTACTCGAAACTATTTCTAGCAACCAAACTAAACATGCATGCTTACACACGCACGCACGCACACACACACCCACGCACGCACGCACACGCGCACACGCACACGCACACACACACGCACACACACACGCACACACACACACGCACACACACACACACACACACAGTTCTACAATCAACGATCCAATAACTACGGATGACAACTATTCACTGGCACAACTCATTGACTCTTCACACTATGAAGCCCCGCCCACTAAACCTCCACCTACAATCCCCAGTAACGATGCAACTAACAAGCGCGAGTCAAAAATACAAATAATACATGTGGAATGTGCTACCTACGATTACGTTGGCCCCGACCTGTCACTCTCCCAACCAACCAACCCAACTAACCACTATACTGTGACCACAAGCGATGGAGGCTATGCTGTCATTGATAATATCAAACCGAAACCGAAACCGAAACCATCCAACCCACCACCAGTGAAGGTTGAGGCCAGTAAGGGAGAGGATGAGTTTTACAATGCAGAGGAGCATATGTACACAGGTATTGATATGAAAGCTAAGAGGGACAATAAATCAAAGAATGCAGAAATTGATGGAGAGGAAGAGAACAAGACGAAGGACGAGTTGGTATATAGTATGCCCAGGCCTGTGTGGGAAGTGGAGGGGGCGGATGTGTGGCGAGTGGAGGGCTCAGAGAAAGACACGAGGTTGTGAAACAGCATTGAGACAGTTATTACATGCACTAGTGGTATTCGGTTATAATAATTATAACTTTCAGACTTCGAAACATTAATTATTTGCACATCAGATTTCTAGTTAGTATTTGTTTTTGCTGAGTACGTACCATCAAAAACTGTCATTAGAAATTGTAAATTAATACTGACACTAATACATCTCAAAATACGCCCCTCCTTCCCTAACCCCTAACCCCGCCCACTATTTGTTCATTTGTTCAAGTGAGTAGACATATAGCTAGTATGTTACAATACACAACTACCGTATAGCCGGGTATATTTCGAGGGTATAAATGTTTGTGGTTTTCGCTGATCAAGCATGTACCGCGAACATTTATACCCACGAATTAAATATCGCATGCTGCAGAAAGGCTGCTATTCCGCGAAAATTAAAACCTTTCTAACGGTCATTCCGCGAAAGTTTATACCCTCGAAATATACCCGCTATATATATATGGTATTACACACAGCTAGAGTAGGAATATATTGAACACTTCATCAGACACTGACACTACATGTAGCAATACGCAATGTATCAAAGCTGCATGTTAGCACTGGCCATCCAAAAACATTATCTTTTGAATAATAAAAGCATTGCGGATGATGCATGAATTCACTAGGAGACTGAACGCTAGAGCAAAAACTAGAAATTAAATTTTAAAACTTTTTGTTATTATTATGTAGGCCTCTCAACAAGACATAAAGAGATACAAAACTGGTTTAACTGGTCAAGCTGTACAAATGGCAGGCTGTACACGAGGCTAGAGGTCACGTGACAGCACTAGAACACACGTAGCCAATATATCACATGTGCATCACATTCACCCCCATCCTGGAACCATGGATATAGTAAGAGGGAGGGATTAGCAACCGCCAATTCGTGTTTCCCCTTTGGTTTTAATCGAGGCTTGTTTCTAACGTGAGAATCTAATGAAATTGTTTTTCTGTCTGTATAAACAGTCCACCAGCAGTTCTGTTGCTGCTAAACATCAACTTTCATCTCATGTTTATGACCATTCAGAGGGAAATGTGAACCACTTCCCTTTGCCAATCTCTCTCTTCTACTTCATCTATATGCTGGCACACAGATTAAAACACTTCATATCTTATCTTGACTACAAATAAATACCTCCAGGATGCAACTACACACAAAATTTAACAAGAGTTGTGAATATAATTTATCCGTGTAGGCTTCTTCAGTGAGGAGGCCTCCCAAAAATTTATCACTGTAGCTTCAGTGCTTTACAAGATGCATGGCTTAGATGACCTTACTTAGATGACCTTACTTATAGTGAAGGTAGTTTTCACTTGTTTGTGGTTCTCAGAGAGATCTATGAATAACATTATAGTTACATTACAGAGAAATAAAGTTCATATTCAATCAGAAATAACAGCATAATTTATAACTACGGACTTTGCCATTTGCACAGATTCTAGTTAATTTTTGACTATTGGAAAATCAGTGTAAACCTAGAGCACCCTCGGCGCTAATTTGTAGTCTTTGAGTCAAAGCCGCGTGTACATCTAGGCCAACGAGCAGGTTCGATTTTGCTCACTTTTATTCGACAATGAAGCTTTAACATCAAAATCTGAAACTACTACCTTGTTGTGTTGAGGCTATCCACACAGTGCTATCACATCATGTGAGCAGACTCAGAATATTAATACACAGAACGAAAAACAGACAGGCAGACAGACAAACGTGACTGACTACTATAATCCTAAGTCGCCGCGACACGGCCTCGGTTTAATAATAATTATATCATAACAATATCAGGATCTACACTTGTACATACTATGGGTCACTTCTTGGAAAGGGTCATAATTATCAGCACAGTTATTGTCACCGAAATATAGTGATGGTGTTGTACTCCTCAAAATCAGTCAATGTATCTTTAATTAGCTTGAGTAGGAACATGAGTATATCCATGCACCATCCATCCACTCATCCAGCGAAGATAACAATACAAAATGTACTGTCCTCTTCATTAATACATGTAGGAGGTCTTATTATTACCTGCTTAGGCATAATAGTCTATAGTGACTACTCTACAATAGAAGGGGCCACTATCTGGGTGTCCAGCCTTGAGCACTAGGGTAGGCAGTGAGGGAATTAAAGATAGACACGAATTAAAATGTGTGCAATAATTGAAAACAACACACACAACAGCACTGTCAATCCTCTGTACAACCTACTGGTTGTACTAATATACGAAATTAATGTACAGTGAGTAGCACACAAGTTAGAGGCATGCTTAGGACACCCAGACAAACAATGGAAGCTCTAATGCTAATACAACGAGTAGTGGGAGGAGAGTATTACTATATGTAATAGTCATGTGGAATGAGACTGAAGGTCACAGGGTTCGTTACCACTAAACCGTTAACTGCCCCCCCCCCCCCGCTACTCGTGTACTGTATTACTTCAGCTCACCAGTTTCATTAGCTCCTCACACACTCTCTTGGACGGGAGTACAAGGTCAGAGTTCACTCGCGCTATCTCGTCACCTTGGTTACGCACCTCTTTGATCTGATAACCAAAAATAGAATAAGTACAGCAAAAACGAATGAAACAAAATCTTTACAGATTGCTAGGCGATAGCGGAGCGTGTGTGTGTGTGTGTGTGTGTGTGTGTGTACCTTGAGTGGATAGTGGATGATGAAGCTTGTTAGTTGATGGTGTAATATCTTGACCAAGTGTTCCTGTGTGTGGTGTGTGAGGGTGAATGAGTGGGCGTGTGTGTGTGGGGTGGGCACAGTGATTCACTACAGAACGCAGAGACACTACTTGTTTTGCATATGAAGGCTGAACCTATCGTTGCAGTAGGCAATTGTCGAGGGCTTATATTTTCATGGATTTCACAGATTTCAACCAAACAACGAAACATTCAGTTCAATATACAAGTACAAGTTTGCTGGCTATCCTCGAATATAAATATTATACGCAAAATTCGACACTGGAAACAACACACTGCTACACAAAGTTTGTCCCCACACCCACTTCCTCTACTTGTTAGCCTCATCCCCACACCCACTTCCTCTACTTGTTAGCTGCATCCCCACACCCACTTCCTCTACTTGTTAGCCTCATCCCCACACCCACTTCCTCTACTTGTTAGCTGCATCCCCACACCCACTTCCTCTACTTGTTAGTTGCATCCCCACACCCACTTCCTCTACTTGTTAGCCTCATCACCACACCCACTTCCTCTACTTGTTAGCTGCATCCCCACACCCACTTCCTCTACTTGTTAGCCTCATCACCACACCCACTTCCTCTACTTGTTAGCTGCATCCCCACACCCACTTCCTCTACTTGTTAATTGCTTGTTGAGAGGGAATGGTACAGTAGCCCTCATATAAAAGTTCCCGTTGCGTTTCAGTTGCACGTAACGTTCCCGTTTTTACGGAGTCAGAAAACGCTAACTAAACGGTAGCGTATTATTCATAAACGCACCGTAATTACCTACACCATTCTAGGAGAAAAAACGGGTGGAATTTGCTGAGTTAGCAATAATAATTTTTATTTATTCTGTATGTACTAAGCAAGCTACAAATGTACTAACTTCTCTAGTGTAATCCAGGGGCATACAAATAGCACTGGGAATACTGCAGAACTTACATGCAAGGCTGGAAGAAGATGAGAAAGTTGGTAGTAGCAAGTCAACCGGATCTCTCAGTCTGGAATCTTAGATACAGCTACATTATATTATGATCTGATTGTACTATTACTTTTGTTGAACACTTCATTATAAATTATACACTATCGTATACAATGTCCTGTATCATTAAAACATCATGTCAAATGAAGAATAACAAATTCATGTACAGTGCTATAAATATAAATATAAATGTTCAAACTAAATGTCAGTAATTATTCTAACTAGATCTAGCTCGCCTTGACCTTGCTTCTTAGGGATTCTGTACTTGCTCCGTAGCTGTTTGTGAAGGATGAGGATTCTTTGTTTAGTAGAACAGTTCACCAGCTTGATTTCTTGGAACACTAGCCAGCTAGCTACGGAGCAAATCATGCAGCTACACGTGCGAACGTTATTTCAGAATTAAAACGGTTATTTCCGTACCGTATTAAATTTTAATGAGCTGGCTTCCGTTTTCATTCCGTTTCTACGCGAACCGTTGTACGCAAATTGAACGGTACGGAACGGGAACTTTTATATGAGGGCTACTGTATATCGACTGAGTACGGTATTTAATGTTTTTCATTTAGGCCTCTAAATGAGAGGCCTCCCAAAAATTGTTTGATGATTATCACTCAACTTGTGTACACATTAGTAGGCAAGGGATCTCAATTTTATAGGGAAGATAGTTGTTTGTGGTTCTAAAAGGTATGACATTACAGAAAAACAAAATTCCTCTTCTCTCAGAAAAACAATGATACTCATTAATGTGTGTGGGTGGGTGTGTGTGGGTGTATGTGTGTGTGTGTGCTTAGTTGGCCCACCTCCTCTAGGAAGTGAGGACATGTGAGGATGGACTGACGTGTGAACACCAGAGCAGGCCCCAGGTGAATGTCCATTATAGCACCATCATCTTCAAGCTCCGTCACACCTGATATTGTCCGTGCGTGAGTGTGTGATGTGTGTGTGTGAGTGTGTGATGTGTGTGTGTGTGTGTATGTGGGAGGGGGTTGTACCTAAATAGACATTAGATAACTCAATCGAAAACAGTAAGCTCCAAACAAAGCAAAAAACACCCCTAAACGTATAACGTCATATTAACCCTTTCCTCACCAGCAAAGGACGCCCGACTAGAGCACTCTCTCAGAAGCACCGCCCACGCAAACATTACGGCAGAGTGGAGCTCGGGAGTCGACCAATCACCTGTAGAGCAACACGTCACTCAAGACTGACCACACCCATATACAAGGACGTACTATTTTGTCATCCTTACATACACTCATGTAGCTATTAAAACAGGCCATTATTTTTCTGGATTTTCCAAAAAAATATTTTGTGCTTCCTCCACAAAACAGAACATTTCGATACGAAAGCGATGACTGATCTCTAAACAGATAAGCATTTCAAAGGGCTACAAAATTATCTTGTATTGTGAAATTGGACAATCCTCACTCAAGTTATGAGCTCTCAATGTTAGCTTTCAAAACAAAGAAAATGGAACATCATTGACTCACCTTTTAGTAGCTCGGCATGGATGGAGGGTACAAAGGTCGCAGAGAGAGCAGGATAATGGTCGTCCAACATTGACTCATCCACTGCACTCTCTGTGGAGGGCGTGAGTGGGCGGGGCATTGACAAAATCACACTATTTTTATTTCACAGTACATCACATCAGCTTCTGCACATTATACCGTATTACTAGAATGTTCTGCGAGCATCAAACATATGCAAACTTTGCGAGGGTTGATCAACAAGCAACAATAAAATCGCAAAACCTCTAGTAAATACACATGATCCTTGCCAGAAGGTAATAGTTAGATAGCAAGGGTCAAATCTTCTGCTAATTTGGCTCATTCGCAAATGTTTTTCATCCGCAAAATATTCTAGTAACACGCTAAGTAATTAAATCACTTTCTCTCACCTGGTGTGATTTCTCCGATATTGAAGCAGGCCAGTAGAGCATGGAACAATATGCAGTCTGTAGACTCAGCACTGGCGAACTTCTGGCTCTTCTCGAGAGGTGTCGCTGAAACCTTTGCTGCCTCCCTCATTCCCGGCGTATCCAAGGTAACCTTGGACAGGTATCGTATCAATTTGAGACTGTTGCCTTCGTTGAAAGGGTTTTGAATGGCCCAGTAAAGTAGACAGTCGGCCAGGGCCGTGCGAATCTCTTCAATGAAGTACACCAATCTAGCCTTGTGTTTCGGGTCACCTGGAGAGGCAATAAAGAGCGACACGTAATTCACGACTAAACGTAAGGTGACGGAAGTGTATGTAATATATAATTATAGCACGAGACCAAGTGTTCATGAAATAGACATGGACAAGCACGAGGGCGAGTGTCAATTTTGTATTAAGACGACCCTTTACCAAACCACGCCCTGTGTAATAATAGCACGGAAGGTACTGTATGACTTTTATTACACTCTTGTTACCTTGACAACATTATAATAAGCTCACCTATAGCACGGCCTTTGGACAATCGCTCCAGCTCTGTTGTCACGGTGATGGTATCCAATAGCGATAGTATACGATCCACAATCCCTTCACCGGTCCCCTTATCAAACTAGAGGGAGGGGAAATGAGCATGTACAGAATGACCTTTGTACCTACAAATACGTATGCTTATCATGCGTTCCAGACGTCAATTATTGATCAACTCAGCATTGACACTCAAGAATAAACACACCTTATATACACCGTCGTATGTTTCAAAAAATACAATTTTAATCGAACAAGTTTTTGTGTCCAACGTACGATCATGAGGTCATTTGTGAAGCTTGTGACAAAGTGTGATGTGTGAGGGGGGAGGTCAAGGGTCCAACACACCCCCTCTCTCGCCTGGACGAGGGTACGGAGGGCGGAGACAAGGCTACGTCGACCATCATAGTAGAGCAGGACTGCCACCAACCCTCGAGTGAGATTAGGGAACCTGGTGTGGTGTGTGTGGTGTGTGTGGTGTGTGTGGTGTGTGTGTGTGTGGTGGGTGTGGTGTGTGTGTGGTGTGTGAGTGGGTTGTGTGTGTGGTAGTGTGAGTGGGTGTGTGTGTGGGTGAAAGAAAGGGAAGAGATAATCATAGGGAGGCAGTGGGAGAGAGTGGTGTGGGTGGTATGAGTGGGCGGGGGCACAGTAGATCCACTATAATTATACACACTCGCTCACCGTGGCAACTGCTGTTCCCCGGCCACAAGAAGTTCCACAGACGACACTTCATTTAGATCGAGAATATCACTCAGAATAAGAGCCTCATCGATGAAGTCTTGAGGGAGTGTGTGCAGGTTGGGTAGAGTGGGCAGGGAGAGGCCATCCTTCACTGACTTGAGGACTAGCTGTCGATCAGACACATTTTTAGGCTGTGTGTGTGTGTGTGTGTGTGTGTGTGTGTGTGAGGGGGGAGGCAGGGATCAATCATATCAGTACAGGTCAGTGTCGACTGCCAATAGCAAAGACCACAATTGGATTATCACAATGAATGAAGATCATCATAGGCTGTAGGGTGTGTTGAAAAGGAATATGTGGAATGGAGTGGATCATATAAAGAAAGCACGCAGATGATGCCCAGGTATCATCACAATGTTCATACAATTGGGAGATTCAAGTATTTGTCAATTTCGACCAAATGCCATGGACTGTTATAGCTCATGTCCAAGGCCGAAAAATGAGGCCGTGACAATTGCTAAACCTCCCCCCTCCCTCATTTAATCAATGTTCGGCTGCCATCACTTATAGTACGATCCAATTTCTGAAAGGTATACCTTTCCATTGACAATGTACAATTAACAAAGAAACATTAATGTTGATTATACTAATTAGAGTCTCCTAATAATACATGCAGCTCACTGGATTCTTGAGCAGAGATATGAAGTCAGGCTTGTGTTTCTGTAGCACTGCCTCCAGGCTATAGTAGACATTGTCTTGCTTGCCCACTATGGCAGCATTGACTGTGCCAGCCAGCTCCTTGTAGGGAGCCCACACCCCGCCAGCTGACATCACTCCTGGGTAAAATAAAATGCTAATTACCAATAATTTTATATGGGAACCACACTCCAATTACGTCAACAATAGCTAACTATATAACAGTAGTAAGACAGCTTGCTTCGATATAAATTATTGTGTTCTGGTTGGATCTTGTTCAACAGGTGATAATTAATACAGTGTTGTGCAGAGTTTAGTGGCTTCCCTATAGTACACAAGGGGATTCCCCTAATACAAGGCCACCTATAAAGGGTACAGTACATTAGCCTGTTCAATTGGTGTAAATACATGAGCTTGTTAAAACATTAAACATCGACAATAAAGATGTGCATGCACTTATTTATATGACTAGATCTGGTTTATTTTTTAATGCTATTACATAAGCTGTTACTTTTTACCAGCACACACCAGATCAATAAATACTGCACAAAAAGATCACAGTCTCCCTCACACTCACTGTGACTGAAGATACAACCTCAGGAAAGTAGTGTAGGGCTGCAGATATGACTTGAGCTGGAGCACGTACAAGCTGTCACTACTCCACGTGGTTTACACTCCTGCGCATGCGCAATATCCTGCAAACCACCAGCCCCACCCCTCTTCTAGTGGGATGTGTGACAGCAGTGGCAGGCAGAGGTCTGGTGAAAAAGAGAACACTCAGTTCACTAGCCTTGACAAAAAAATAATAGAACAGAAAAAATTTACATCTACACATCTTCCGCAGTGATCAAAAATCGCCCAATCTTTATTGCTTTTTCGATTAATATTATGTGAATGGCTAAGTGAGCTTGTACAGTTAAACAAAACCTTGTCCAGAAACATTTGTTAGTGTTTACTGTACATACAATCACGTACTACACTAGCTGTGTTGTGTGTGTGTGACTCTGTGGGTGTGTAGAGATAATCATCTATTATGGTAAACCAATGGAATGCCATGCGGGGGAGGCAAGGCTGGTGGGTTTTTGGTTTGAAGATGGCTACATCATAAGATCTAGTATGGCTACATGTACTACTGATGGCATAGGTGGAGTGCAATGGAGCAGCTCTCGCACTACCTTCCATAGGAACAAGGGGGAGAATGTTAAGCTAACAGAGAGGAAATCAGTAGCCACTAGGATTAAAGACTCTGGTTATGCTATAGTGTTCACGAGTGAGCCAATGGTTGCTGGACAGATGCTCAAGGTCACTATGATGGGGAGAGAGGACCGTTGGTGGCGTGGTGGAGGAGGAATGGTGAGAGCCTATTGATAGATCTATAGATAGATCTATTACTTAGCTGTCAATCTACAGTGTATCTTGGAATAAATAACGATTATTATTATTATGTGGGCTCTCTTTGAACAGGATATATTGGTTTCACTGGAGAGAACCCGATGAACTCAACACTGACACAGTTAGAGAATTTGAAATGGAAAAATGTGCACAAGCATTTACTGTATACTCGCGGCACTTCTCTCTGGTCTAACGCCAAGAGATTCTGTAGACTGCATTTCCAAACTCATAATTTTGGAGTGGGTGATTCCATAGGAATGTTGCTGACGCTGGAGAAGGAAGTCCACTGGTTTGTGAATGATGTGTGGAGAGGGTCTGCACGTATGGAGGAGCACCCCCTGGACACACCTATGTGGGGGGTCGTGGACGTTAATGGACCGTGTAAACAAGTCAAGGCAGAGATTTGCACTGGTAAGCTATTACTATAGTACACCATGGGTATATAGTGAGTTGCATGCTCTCTTCTCTTTATTATATACAAGCCCTTGAGTACACGTGCTGTATGTGTAGTCACATGTGTTCACTCCCCCACAGTGTCCAGGTACAACCCTGACTCAGAGCGGAGGCTGGGAGAGATGGAACTGGGTGGAGTGCCACCACAGGATGCAATACCTCAACCGGAGGGAGCACTGTCATTGTTTGAAAGATTGCTATATGTAGGATATGGATACTCACAAGATGGTGCTACTGTCTCAACCCCACGTTCAAAAGATAGTCCACTTCAGCAACAGCTCATCCAATCACAATCAGACATTCAACAGCTTCGACGAGAGGTGGGAGAAAAAGGCCAAGAAAATACTCGACTACTGCAACAATTAGCACATGCCAGTGACCAAGATACAGAAAACAAACATCAGATAGCTCGACTACAACAACAACTAACACACGCCATTAAACAGTGGACGAAAATCAACCAACAGCTAACACATTCCAACAATCAACGAGAACGATCTGACACGGTGAACCAACAGCTGAGAGTCACCCTCAGGGGACAAGTGGACGTCCTCCAACAAAGAATGGCCTATCTTTCAACCATCAATCGTAGCAGCCACACCCAGGAAGTGGAGTTCTGGCAGGTGTCTCCAGAGGAAGTGTCTATTAGAGAGGACGAGATTCTTGGCCGAGGGGCCTGGGGCTACGTTGTCAAGGGAACCTTTAGAGGAACAATGGTGGCCGTCAAACGAGTGTATCCTGAAATCTTACGACAGACTACGGTGGATCGAATTCGTCGTGAGATTCACACCATGGGCCAGATCCGCCACCCCAACCTTGTCCTCTTTGTTGCTGCCGTCCTCAACGAGCAAACAGGTCCCATGATTGTCACAGAGCTCCTGGATACCTCTCTACGTTCTGCCTACCAGGACAATCGTGTTGGTCCCAACAAGCGAAGGATCTTTGGAGACATCTCCTCAGCTCTGGTTTATCTCCACCGACAGAGGGAACCCATCATCCACAGAGATGTGAGCTCTGCTAATGTCCTCCTTCTCTCTCTACCCAACAACAAATGGCTTGCCAAACTCTCTGACTTTGGATCAGCCAACCTAGCTCGAGATGCCACTACTCCTGGAGAAGGTGCTATTCTGTACACTGCCCCTGAGGCCTATCCCCAACCACCTTCGTCACCTCAACCACCACCACAACAGACGACAAAGATCGATGTGTACAGTTTTGGAGTGCTTGCTTGTGAAGTAGTGACTCGAACATTTCCGAAATCTGAATTGTTTGTTCGTCTGCTATCGAGTATGGAAGGTGTATGGCGGGAGCTCCACCCACTCATCACCTCCTGTGTCTCTCACTCCCCTCAGGACAGACCCTCCATGGACACTGTGCTACACCACATCAAACAATTGGACTCCGAGCCTTAGCATTGGTGCACGATTATTAGTGAAAAATAATTTTATAATGAAGTTTGATAAACTAAGTGGGTGAATGGCTGCATGGTGTGCTGCTTGCATGGGGTCAGATAAGCCGCGGCTCACGCTCGTCTGCTCCCGCTTCATATAAAGCCAATTACCTCGGGAAGTTGAACATACCTGTGTGCATGTGTGAGGGGAGGGGAATACTGATGCAAGCAGTGACCGTGATCTGTGTCTAGTTAAAGTGAATTAGATCTAGTTGGCGTAATTTAAAATAATGCCGAAGCCTATTATTAAGCCTAAAATTTTACTGTTGATCTATATAGCTCAAGAATAATTAATGAGCAAATGGTTTATACCCTATAACCTTTATATCAATCTGTTGTTGCAGCTTAAACAAACTTCCACTATACTCATGGACAGAAAGGAAGCACCCAGAACATTGATAAATAGGCTTGAACAAGAGCATTATAGGCACAGTATTACTATCTATTGGTATAATCGTGAGCTTCCATAATTATTTGAAGAGAATGGCTATTGTACTATTCATCAGCTTTGCTCTACTAGCTACACAAGTCACAGCTCAAGCAGGTAAACATTGTTGCATCATAGTAACAAAGACACACTATAATTATATATGCATGCTTCTCAAAACCTCCTAGCAGATTGCATTAACAGCACACTCAGACTACCAATGGAGACAGATATTGGTGTTTCTATCAAAGGGCTTCCTGAGTATTGCTATAGTGGAGTATGGAGGAGGATATGCATGGTTAATGGAGAAATGAGGGCAGAAGCAGAAAGAAAGCAAAAACAAGCATGCAAACAATTAGGATACAGCACTAAAAGTGGTGAGATATTGGATCGAGCACCTTTTGATATATAATACTGTCGCACAGCATCACTTTTACCAGGACTGCAGCTGGGTACAGATGAAGAACCATTTGTAACAATTGGGAACTGCAGTATTAATGCAAAGAGCTTACAAGAATGTGAAGTGAGAGAGACTACTGACTGTACAATGCGAGAGCAGCTCAGATGCAACAGAGGTAAATACAAATTGTTCTATGTGATAACCAAGAGCTTTCTTCCTAACAGCTACCTGCCCAAGTGAACGAGTAAGACTAGTGGGTGGATCTACTGAGCATTAAGGTCTAGTGGAGGTGTGCTCTGATGGACGCTGGGGAACACTGCATGCTAGAAATCCAACTGAAATTGCAAGGGAAGTTTGCAGAAGACTCGTGAATGGCGAGGATGAAGCCAATTGTAAGAATAAACCTACTCCTATATAAAACCTACTTATATTTCTCAGTTTCTAGTGTTACATCAATTTCTTCCAAGCCTGCCTACAACTGTTCAATTCTTAGGGGAACACTAACCTGTGAAGAATCTACTTACGACAATCATCATTTTCATCTAAACGTTTCATGTCCAATTTCTAATAGTAAGTTTTTAGTATACTGGCGTAACTGGCACAGTTGTAATCAATTATTGTGTTGTTCCTAATACACTTAGACAGCTGCAAGCAAGAAGTTAGATTGACTGATGGATACAGCTACAGGGAGGGGAGAGTTGAGGTTTGTTCAGGTGGCGTGTGGCGATCTGTCTGCAATTTTGGTCAAGAAGGAATTGCTGGAGCAGCTTGCTATCAAGCTGGGTTTCCAAGGGAAGGTAAGCCATATAAAATGCATACTTAGATAAACAAAAACTAACTCACAGGAGCCATGGTTACAAGCTATAGGAGAGAAACCACTGACAGAATTAGCTGCTGCTGTTTCGTTACAAACACAAATCTCAACTGTATTTCATGCAAGGAAGTTGCTTGCATTTACATGCTCGGTGTTGTTTGTCAGGTTTGGGACCATTTACAACCTGCAAACAATGCCAGTGAATGTAAGTACAGCCACCGTCAATTTACCACAGTCCCTATACACTATAACTCTTACTATACAGTCTCTACTACACCCCTCTCTGTAACAGAGTTCACAAGTCTGGACTCTACGACCCTGAGCCAGGGCACTGAACTTGTAACCAGTACCCAACTCACAATCACATCCCCTGACAACAACACAGTATTGTTTGGAGCCATTATTGGAGTGCTATTTACTCTACTGCTAGCTACACTAGTGGGATGGATGTGCACATGCATCATCATGCATAGGAACAACACTACAAAGTCAACTAGGTAAGTGATAACTGTTTGCACTCATTCCTTATACAGCGTTCAAATACACAAAGCAAAATTATAGGTACTTTACTTGCATCAATAATGTTTAAAAGCTTACACAATACTATAATATTATTTGCAGTAGACTCTATAAATATTAATTATGGAGGGAGAGGGCTAGGAAACACACGTACACACACATGCACACACACACACACACACACACACACACACACACACACACACACAGTTCTACAATCAAGGATCCAATAACTACGGATGACAACTATTCACTGGCACAAGTCATTGACTCTTCATACTATGAAGCCACGCCCACTAAACCACCACCTACAAGCCCCAGTAACGATGCAACTAACGAGTGCGAGTCTAAAACACAAATAATACACGTGGAATGTGCTACCTACGATAGTTACGCTGGCCCCAACCAGTTACTCTCGCAAGCAATCAACCCATCTAGCTACAATACTGTGAGCACAAGCGATGAAGGAATTGGAGACTATGATGTCATTGATAATAACAAGCCGAAACAGAAACCAAAACCATCCAACCCACCACCAGTGAAGGTTGAGGCCAGTAAGGGAGAAGATGAGTTCTACAATGCAGAGGAGCATATGTGTATAGGTACTGATATGAAAGCTAAGAGGGACAATAAATCAAGGAATGCAGAAACTGATGGACTGGAAGAGAACAAGACGAAGAAAGAGTCTGTATATAGTGTGCTCAGGCCTGTGTGAAGAATGGAGGGGGCGGCTGTGTGGGAAGTGGAGGGCTCAGAGGAAGACACGAGGTTGTGAAGCAAACAATTATTGCACGATAGCTCAAACATTATTTGCACATCAGATTTCTTTGTATTTGTTTTTGCTGAGTATGCACTATTTCATTAGCAATACTGACACTCAATACGCACTTTTAGCTGACGATTATTGACGTCCGACGAAGATCGGTAGTCTACTAGCGCAGCCGCTCTCGGACGTTCGCAACACACGTGACAATCAGCTCCGCCAGATTTGCCCATGGACAATTTGGGCCCGAAATACATTAGTCTAAACATACCATATTGTAGCACTACCAAACAGCTAGTCATCTTTAGCTTGGAAATTGAACATTCCCAACACTAGTTATGTACAATCAAAGATAGCTTCGAAACCGGACCTGATTCTGTTAACACCCTCATCTACACAGGACTAGCTGAGGTACTTATCAATACCGTATAGGCTATAGCGGGTAATTCAGAAATGTTTGCCCCAAAAATTAATCTATATAGATTATACACAGCTGTATACCAATGGATAGAGACTTATAGTTGGACTTCCAGCTCATTCTAGTTGCCCACAATCACTAGATCTAGCTCATGAACAATTAATGAGCAATGCTAACGTTAACGTTGTGTATACACCTTGATATCATTAAATGCTAGTGTTACTTAAACAAACTTCCACTTATAATATACTCATGCATGGACAGAAAGGAAGCACCCAGAACATTGATAAATAGGCTTGAACAAGAGCATTATAGGCACAGTATACTATCTATTGGTATAATCATGAGCTTCTATAATTATTTGAAGAGAATGGCTATTGTACTATTCATAAGCTTTGCTCTACTAGCTACACAAGTCACAGCTCAAGCAGGTAAACATTGTTGCATCATAGTAACAAACATGCATGCTTCTCAAAACCTCCTATAGCAGATTGCATTAACAGCACACTCAGACTATCGATGGAGACAGATGATGGTGCTTCAATCAAAGGGCTTCCTGAGTACTGCTTTAGTGGAGTATGGAGGAGGATATGCATGGTTAATGGAGAAATGAGGGCAGAAGCAGAAACAAAGCAAAAACAAGCATGCAAACAATTAGGATACGGTGCTAAAAGTGGTGAGATATTGGATCGAGCACCTTTTGATATATAAGTATATAATACTGTCGCACAGCATCACTTTTACCAGGACTGCAGCTGGATACAGATGAAGAACCATTTGTAACAATTGGGAACTGCAGTATTAATGCAAAGAGCTTACAAGAATGTGAAGTGAGAGAGACTACTGACTGTACAATGCGAGAGCAGCTCAGATGCAACAGAGGTAAATACAAATTGTTCTATGTGATAACCAAGAGCTTTCTTCGTATTAAACAGCTTCCTGCCCAAGTGAACGAGTAAGACTAGTGGGTGGATCTACTGAACATCAAGGTCTAGTGGAGGTGTGCTCTGATGGACGCTGGGGAACACTGCATGCTAGAAATCCAACTGAAATTGCAAGGGAAGTTTGCAGAAGACTCTTGAATGGCGAGGATGAAGCCAATTGTAAGAATAAACCTACTCCTATATAAAACCTACACAATAATTATATTTCTCAGTTTCTAGTGTTACATCAATTTCTTCCAAGCCTGCCTACAACTGTTCAATTCTTAGGGGAACACTAACCTGTGAAGAATCTACTTACGACAATCATCATTTTCATCTAAACGTTTCATGTCCAATTTCTAATAGTAAGTTTTTAGTATACTGGCGTAACTGGCACAGTTGTAATCAATTATTGTGTTGTTCCTAATACACTTAGACAGCTGCAAGCAAGAAGTTAGATTGACTGATGGATACAGCTACAGGGAGGGGAGAGTTGAGGTTTGTTCAGGTGGCGTGTGGCGATCTGTCTGCAATTTTGGTCAAGAAGGAATTGCTGGAGCAGCTTGCTATCAAGCTGGGTTTCCAAGGGAAGGTAAGCCATATAAAATGCATACTTAGATAAACAAAAACTAACTCACAGGAGCCATGGTTACAAGCTATAGGAGAGAAACCACTGACAGAATTAGCTGCTGCTGTTTCGTTACAAACACAAATCTCAACTGTATTTCATGCAAGGAAGTTGCTTGCATTTACATGCTCGGTGTTGTTTGTCAGGTTTGGGACCATTTACAACCTGCAAACAATGCCAGTGAATGTAAGTACAGCCACCGTCAATTTACCACAGTCCCTATACACTATAACTCTTACTATACAGTCTCTACTACACCCCTCTCTGTAACAGAGTTCACAAGTCTGGACTCTACGACCCTGAGCCAGGGCACTGAACTTGTAACCAGTACCCAACTCACAATCACATCCCCTGACAACAACACAGTATTGTTTGGAGCCATTATTGGAGTGCTATTTACTCTACTGCTAGCTACACTAGTGGGATGGATGTGCACATGCATCATCATGCATAGGAACAACACTACAAAGTCAACTAGGTAAGTGATAACTGTTTGCACTCATTCCTTATACAGCGTTCAAATACACAAAGCAAAATTATAGGTACTTTACTTGCATCAATAATGTTTAAAAGCTTACACAATACTATAATATTATTTGCAGTAGACTCTATAAATATTAATTATGGAGGGAGAGGGCTAGGAAACACACGTACACACACATGCACACACACACACACACACACACACACACACACACACACACACACAGTTCTACAATCAAGGATCCAATAACTACGGATGACAACTATTCACTGGCACAAGTCATTGACTCTTCATACTATGAAGCCACGCCCACTAAACCACCACCTACAAGCCCCAGTAACGATGCAACTAACGAGTGCGAGTCTAAAACACAAATAATACACGTGGAATGTGCTACCTACGATAGTTACGCTGGCCCCAACCAGTTACTCTCGCAAGCAATCAACCCATCTAGCTACAATACTGTGAGCACAAGCGATGAAGGAATTGGAGACTATGATGTCATTGATAATAACAAGCCGAAACAGAAACCAAAACCATCCAACCCACCACCAGTGAAGGTTGAGGCCAGTAAGGGAGAAGATGAGTTCTACAATGCAGAGGAGCATATGTGTATAGGTACTGATATGAAAGCTAAGAGGGACAATAAATCAAGGAATGCAGAAACTGATGGACTGGAAGAGAACAAGACGAAGAAAGAGTCTGTATATAGTGTGCTCAGGCCTGTGTGAAGAATGGAGGGGGCGGCTGTGTGGGAAGTGGAGGGCTCAGAGGAAGACACGAGGTTGTGAAGCAAACAATTATTGCACGATAGCTCAAACATTATTTGCACATCAGATTTCTTTGTATTTGTTTTTGCTGAGTATGCACTATTTCATTAGCAATACTGACACTCAATACGCACTTTTAGCTGACGATTATTGACGTCCGACGAAGATCGGTAGTCTACTAGCGCAGCCGCTCTCGGACGTTCGCAACACACGTGACAATCAGCTCCGCCAGATTTGCCCATGGACAATTTGGGCCCGAAATACATTAGTCTAAACATACCATATTGTAGCACTACCAAACAGCTAGTCATCTTTAGCTTGGAAATTGAACATTCCCAACACTAGTTATGTACAATCAAAGATAGCTTCGAAACCGGACCTGATTCTGTTAACACCCTCATCTACACAGGACTAGCTGAGGTACTTATCAATACCGTATAGGCTATAGCGGGTAATTCAGAAATGTTTGCCCCAAAAATTAATCTATATAGATTATACACAGCTGTATACCAATGGATAGAGACTTATAGTTGGACTTCCAGCTCATTCTAGTTGCCCACAATCACTAGATCTAGCTCATGAACAATTAATGAGCAATGCTAACGTTAACGTTGTGTATACACCTTGATATCATTAAATGCTAGTGTTACTTAAACAAACTTCCACTTATAATATACTCATGCATGGACAGAAAGGAAGCACCCAGAACATTGATAAATAGGCTTGAACAAGAGCATTATAGGCACAGTATACTATCTATTGGTATAATCATGAGCTTCTATAATTATTTGAAGAGAATGGCTATTGTACTATTCATAAGCTTTGCTCTACTAGCTACACAAGTCACAGCTCAAGCAGGTAAACATTGTTGCATCATAGTAACAAACATGCATGCTTCTCAAAACCTCCTATAGCAGATTGCATTAACAGCACACTCAGACTATCGATGGAGACAGATGATGGTGCTTCAATCAAAGGGCTTCCTGAGTACTGCTTTAGTGGAGTATGGAGGAGGATATGCATGGTTAATGGAGAAATGAGGGCAGAAGCAGAAACAAAGCAAAAACAAGCATGCAAACAATTAGGATACGGTGCTAAAAGTGGTGAGATATTGGATCGAGCACCTTTTGATATATAAGTATATAATACTGTCGCACAGCATCACTTTTACCAGGACTGCAGCTGGATACAGATGAAGAACCATTTGTAACAATTGGGAACTGCAGTATTAATGCAAAGAGCTTACAAGAATGTGAAGTGAGAGAGACTACTGACTGTACAATGCGAGAGCAGCTCAGATGCAACAGAGGTAAATACAAATTGTTCTATGTGATAACCAAGAGCTTTCTTCGTATTAAACAGCTTCCTGCCCAAGTGAACGAGTAAGACTAGTGGGTGGATCTACTGAACATCAAGGTCTAGTGGAGGTGTGCTCTGATGGACGCTGGGGAACACTGCATGCTAGAAATCCAACTGAAATTGCAAGGGAAGTTTGCAGAAGACTCTTGAATGGCGAGGATGAAGCCAATTGTAAGAATAAACCTACTCCTATATAAAACCTACACAATAATTATATTTCTCAGTTTCTAGTGTTACATCAATTTCTTCCAAGCCTGCCTACAACTGTTCAATTCTTAGGGGAACACTAACCTGTGAAGAATCTACTTACGACAATCATCATTTTCATCTAAACGTTTCATGTCCAATTTCTAATAGTAAGTTTTTAGTATACTGGCGTAACTGGCACAGTTGTAATCAATTATTGTGTTGTTCCTAATACACTTAGACAGCTGCAAGCAAGAAGTTAGATTGACTGATGGATACAGCTACAGGGAGGGGAGAGTTGAGGTTTGTTCAGGTGGCGTGTGGCGATCTGTCTGCAATTTTGGTCAAGAAGGAATTGCTGGAGCAGCTTGCTATCAAGCTGGGTTTCCAAGGGAAGGTAAGCCATATAAAATGCATACTTAGATAAACAAAAACTAACTCACAGGAGCCATGGTTACAAGCTATAGGAGAGAAACCACTGACAGAATTAGCTGCTGCTGTTTCGTTACAAACACAAATCTCAACTGTATTTCATGCAAGGAAGTTGCTTGCATTTACATGCTCGGTGTTGTTTGTCAGGTTTGGGACCATTTACAACCTGCAAACAATGCCAGTGAATGTAAGTACAGCCACCGTCAATTTACCACAGTCCCTATACACTATAACTCTTACTATACAGTCTCTACTACACCCCTCTCTGTAACAGAGTTCACAAGTCTGGACTCTACGACCCTGAGCCAGGGCACTGAACTTGTAACCAGTACCCAACTCACAATCACATCCCCTGACAACAACACAGTATTGTTTGGAGCCATTATTGGAGTGCTATTTACTCTACTGCTAGCTACACTAGTGGGATGGATGTGCACATGCATCATCATGCATAGGAACAACACTACAAAGTCAACTAGGTAAGTGATAACTGTTTGCACTCATTCCTTATACAGCGTTCAAATACACAAAGCAAAATTATAGGTACTTTACTTGCATCAATAATGTTTAAAAGCTTACACAATACTATAATATTATTTGCAGTAGACTCTATAAATATTAATTATGGAGGGAGAGGGCTAGGAAACACACGTACACACACATGCACACACACACACACACACACACACACACACACACACACACACACAGTTCTACAATCAAGGATCCAATAACTACGGATGACAACTATTCACTGGCACAAGTCATTGACTCTTCATACTATGAAGCCACGCCCACTAAACCACCACCTACAAGCCCCAGTAACGATGCAACTAACGAGTGCGAGTCTAAAACACAAATAATACACGTGGAATGTGCTACCTACGATAGTTACGCTGGCCCCAACCAGTTACTCTCGCAAGCAATCAACCCATCTAGCTACAATACTGTGAGCACAAGCGATGAAGGAATTGGAGACTATGATGTCATTGATAATAACAAGCCGAAACAGAAACCAAAACCATCCAACCCACCACCAGTGAAGGTTGAGGCCAGTAAGGGAGAAGATGAGTTCTACAATGCAGAGGAGCATATGTGTATAGGTACTGATATGAAAGCTAAGAGGGACAATAAATCAAGGAATGCAGAAACTGATGGACTGGAAGAGAACAAGACGAAGAAAGAGTCTGTATATAGTGTGCTCAGGCCTGTGTGAAGAATGGAGGGGGCGGCTGTGTGGGAAGTGGAGGGCTCAGAGGAAGACACGAGGTTGTGAAGCAAACAATTATTGCACGATAGCTCAAACATTATTTGCACATCAGATTTCTTTGTATTTGTTTTTGCTGAGTATGCACTATTTCATTAGCAATACTGACACTCAATACGCACTTTTAGCTGACGATTATTGACGTCCGACGAAGATCGGTAGTCTACTAGCGCAGCCGCTCTCGGACGTTCGCAACACACGTGACAATCAGCTCCGCCAGATTTGCCCATGGACAATTTGGGCCCGAAATACATTAGTCTAAACATACCATATTGTAGCACTACCAAACAGCTAGTCATCTTTAGCTTGGAAATTGAACATTCCCAACACTAGTTATGTACAATCAAAGATAGCTTCGAAACCGGACCTGATTCTGTTAACACCCTCATCTACACAGGACTAGCTGAGGTACTTATCAATACCGTATAGGCTATAGCGGGTAATTCAGAAATGTTTGCCCCAAAAATTAATCTATATAGATTATACACAGCTGTATACCAATGGATAGAGACTTATAGTTGGACTTCCAGCTCATTCTAGTTGCCCACAATCACTAGATCTAGCTCATGAACAATTAATGAGCAATGCTAACGTTAACGTTGTGTATACACCTTGATATCATTAAATGCTAGTGTTACTTAAACAAACTTCCACTTATAATATACTCATGCATGGACAGAAAGGAAGCACCCAGAACATTGATAAATAGGCTTGAACAAGAGCATTATAGGCACAGTATACTATCTATTGGTATAATCATGAGCTTCTATAATTATTTGAAGAGAATGGCTATTGTACTATTCATAAGCTTTGCTCTACTAGCTACACAAGTCACAGCTCAAGCAGGTAAACATTGTTGCATCATAGTAACAAACATGCATGCTTCTCAAAACCTCCTATAGCAGATTGCATTAACAGCACACTCAGACTATCGATGGAGACAGATGATGGTGCTTCAATCAAAGGGCTTCCTGAGTACTGCTTTAGTGGAGTATGGAGGAGGATATGCATGGTTAATGGAGAAATGAGGGCAGAAGCAGAAACAAAGCAAAAACAAGCATGCAAACAATTAGGATACGGTGCTAAAAGTGGTGAGATATTGGATCGAGCACCTTTTGATATATAAGTATATAATACTGTCGCACAGCATCACTTTTACCAGGACTGCAGCTGGATACAGATGAAGAACCATTTGTAACAATTGGGAACTGCAGTATTAATGCAAAGAGCTTACAAGAATGTGAAGTGAGAGAGACTACTGACTGTACAATGCGAGAGCAGCTCAGATGCAACAGAGGTAAATACAAATTGTTCTATGTGATAACCAAGAGCTTTCTTCGTATTAAACAGCTTCCTGCCCAAGTGAACGAGTAAGACTAGTGGGTGGATCTACTGAACATCAAGGTCTAGTGGAGGTGTGCTCTGATGGACGCTGGGGAACACTGCATGCTAGAAATCCAACTGAAATTGCAAGGGAAGTTTGCAGAAGACTCTTGAATGGCGAGGATGAAGCCAATTGTAAGAATAAACCTACTCCTATATAAAACCTACACAATAATTATATTTCTCAGTTTCTAGTGTTACATCAATTTCTTCCAAGCCTGCCTACAACTGTTCAATTCTTAGGGGAACACTAACCTGTGAAGAATCTACTTACGACAATCATCATTTTCATCTAAACGTTTCATGTCCAATTTCTAATAGTAAGTTTTTAGTATACTGGCGTAACTGGCACAGTTGTAATCAATTATTGTGTTGTTCCTAATACACTTAGACAGCTGTAAGCAAGAAATTAGATTGACTGATGGATACAGCTACAGAGAGGGGAAAGTTGAGGTTTGTTCAGGTGGCGTGTGGCTATCTGTCTGCAATTTTGGTCAAGAAGGAATTGCTGGAGCAGCTTGCTATCAAGCTGGGTTTCCAAGAGAAGGTAAGCCATAAAATGCGTACGTATAGAAAAACAAATAATACTCAAATTCAAAGGTGCGATGGTTACAAGCTACGGAGGAGAAACCAGTGGCGGAATGAGCTGCAACTGTTTAGATACGAACACAACTCTCAAATGCACTACATGCGAGATCACCAATTGCCATAATATTCTCAGTGTTGTTTGTCAGGCTTGGGAACATTTACAACCCGTAAACATAAGCAGTGAATGCACAGAACAGCCTCCTGTGATTGAGCCTGCCTCTACTACAGCTTCTACTACATGTATAGTCCCTACTACAGCTACTGCTATAACAGACTCCACTATCACTGGCACTGAACACGCAGTCAGTACCCAACCCACATTTACATCCCCTGTCAACAACACAGTTACACTGCTTGGAGCCATTATTGGAGTGCTGTTTGCTCTACTGCTAGCTACACTAGTGGGATGGATGTGCACATGTATCGTCGTGCATAGGAACAACACTACAAAGTCAACTAGGTAAGTGATAACTGTTTGCACTCATTCCTTATACAGCGTTCAAATACACTAAGCATAATTATAGGTACTTTACTTGTATCAATACACTTAGGAAAGCTTACAGCATTGTGTGCAGTAATATGGCCTAAATAAGCTGAGTGATGGTTTGATTATTATGATAAAGTTCTCTAAGAGCTCTTTTAGTTTCCAAATTGGCCAAATCCACCGCACTAGCAGTGAGCACTCAATGTTAGTTCTAGCAACAACATGGTATATGTATATGCTTTGGATAAATGATACTAAATATACACACCCACATGCACACACATGCATACGCTTACACACACACCCACACATGTATACTCCCACACACACACATACACTACTTCAGTTCCGCAACCAACAATCCACTTATCACGGATGACAACTATTCACTCGGACAAGTCATTGAATGTGTATACGATGAAGCCACACCCACTCAACCACCTCCTACAGATCCAGGCAACGAGGGCAAGCCAAAAATGCACACATCACACATGGAAACTGATTACGCTGACCCCAACCAGTTACTCTTCCAAACAGCCAAAATATCCACTTCCAATACTGTGACCACAAGCAATGATGGAATTGGAGACTATGCTGTCATTGATCATAACAAGCCGAAACCATCCAACCCACCACCAGTGAAGGTTGAGGCCAGTAAGAGTGATGATGAGTTCTACAATGCAGAGGTTCATATGTATGCAGCAGCTGTAAAGGGGCCGAATAATAGAGAGGAAGAGAATAAGACGAAGAAAGGTGCTAATCAGCCGGTGTATGATGTGGCCATGCCCGGGGAAGCTGTGTGGGGAGTGGAGGGGGCGGCTATGTGAGGAGTGGAGGGAGAGGAGGAGTACGCGTACTCGAGGTTGAAACTTTAATACATGCACTGTTGGTGTTCGTTTAGAGACTTAAAGCACTATTAATTTGAACATCAGATTCATGTTTTTGCTAAGTACGACTAGCTAAAATTATACAAAAATGTCATACAAAATAATTTGGCGATTGTAAAATTAATGCTATAGCCATTCCTTAATTCCCTCACCCATATTAAATCCTCAGCCTGCATTAAAAGGTGGTATATTATATTATCCGAGGCTTGAACAATACCGTATAGCGGATAATTCTGAAATGTTTTCCCCGAAAATTACTTGCTATATACATGAATTATATGACTCACGATTACTAGACATAGCTCATGAATAATTAACGAGCAATGATAATCTTAACATTGTGTACGCCTTTATATCAATCTTTAAATTATGCTATTGTTCTAGCTTAAACAAACTTCCACTATAATTATACTCCTGGATAGAAAGGAAGCACCACAACATTGATAAATAGGCTTCAAATTGAACAAGAGCATTATAGGCACAGTATCTATCTATTGATATATTCCTGAGCTTCCATAATTATTTGAAGAGAATGGCTCTTGTACTATTCACCAGCTTTGCTCTACTAGCTACACAAGTCACAGGTCAAGCAGGTAAACATTGTTGCATCATAATTATGTATAATTATAGTAGCAATCAGATACTATTATGCATGCATGCTTCTCATCAATCAAACCTCCTAGCAGATTGCATTATAACTAAACTCAGACTATATAATTAGCAATGGTGCAGATGATGGTGTTTCTGTCCAATATTCTGTGCAATATACACAAATGCTTTTTATACAGTTATCTGCCCCAAAGAGCGAGTAAGACTTGTGGGTGGATCCCCTGTACATCAAGGTCAAGAAAGTCAAGACGGTATAGTAGAAGTATGCTCTGATGGACGCTGGGGAAAAGTACAGACTAGCCAGCCACAACAAGTTGCAAGAGAAGTTTGCAAAAGACTTAACTTTAACGAGATGAATGAAATAACTAGTAACGGTAAGAATCTATATATCTCACACAAAACTATAATTATACTCGTGCAGTTTCTAATGTTTCATCTTCCGAACCTGCATTTGTCTACAACTGTTCAATTATTTGTGGATCCCTGACCTGTCAAGAATCTATAACAACAATGAACACAATTTTGATCTAAGTGTTTCATGTCACAACCCTCTTGGTAAATAATAAGATATGAATGTATAATTATAATTGTTTTTCCTAATAGACTCGGAAAGCTGTGATGGAACAGTTAGATTGGCTGATAGCTACAGCTACAGGGAGGGGAGAGTTGAGGTTTGCTTCAATGGTCAGTGGAGATCTGTCTGCAATTATGGTAGAGAAGGAAACGCCGGAGCAGCTTGCTATCAAGCTGGGTTTCCAAGAGAAGGTAAACATAAAATGCGTAAGAATAGGTAAATGCTCACATTAATGTATAAACTCATTTAAAGGTGCCGTAGTTACAAGCTATGAGAGAGATACCAGTGACAGAATGACACACTGCAACTGTTTAAATACAAATACAACTCTCAACTGCAATATATGCAGCGACTCTTGCACAAATATCCTTGGTGTTGTTTGTCAGGCTTGGGAAAATTTACAACCTGCAAATATAGGCAATGAATGTACAGTACAGCCTCCTATGATTGAGCCTACAAATCAATCTACTACAGCCTCCTCTGTAACGGACACAGGTCTGGACTCCACTACCATCCTGAGCCTCCCTGGGGGCACTGAAGTTGTAGCCAGTACCACAACAAGCACACCTCCTGACAACCACACAGTATTGTTTGGAGCCATTATTGGAGTGCTATTTGCTCTACTGCTAGCTACACTAGTGGGATGGATGTGCACATGCATCATCATGCATAGGAACAACACTACAAAGTCAACTAGGTAAGTGATAACTCATTTCTTATACATGCAGCGTTCAGATAGACTAAGCAAATACATGTCCAATGTACTTTAGTTGCATCAATAAACTTACTGAATAACAGTAAACAGCTTAAAGCTTACAGCATTGTTGTACTACATAATCGTGACAACAATGTTCCTACACTTTCATTTTCCGAATGGCCAAATCAAATGCACTAGCATTGTTCAATCAAAGTTAGTTCTAGCAAAAACATGTATACTTTGGGTTGTACGTAAATACACACTCACATGCACACACATCATGTATCATGTATACCAGGCCCAGATCTAGGCCGGGGGTGGGTTTCAGGGGTTGCAACCCTCCCAAACACTCACAAAAACTAGCTCAACCTACACTTGTGTTGCTTGTGACACACTAAGTAGTAAACACACAATAATTTTCATTCCACACATACCATTCCATACATGTATTATGACAAGGCACCTAGCTGTAGTAGACAGTAGATTTGTAAGTATACTTTGTGCATGTTTACTATGATATCAATTTCAATTAAGGGGCGTGGTCAAACATTTAGCGCGCGCGCTAACGCATGCTTTTGTTTTATAACCCCCGTATAAATTTTGGCTGGATTCGCCCCTGTATACACCTACACACCCACACACACACACACATGTATACGCCTACACACACACACATACACACATGTATACACCTACACACACACACACACACACACACACACACACACACACACACACACACACACACACACACACACACACACACACACACACACACACACACACACCTACTTCAGTTCTCCAACCAACAATCCACTTATCACGGATGACAACTATTCACTCGGACAAGTCATTGAATGCATATACGATGAAGCCACACCCACTCAACCACCTCCTACAGACCCAGCTAACGAGGGCAAGCCAAAAACGCATACATCACAAATAGACTCTGATTATGCTGACCCCAACCAGTTGCTCTTCCAAACAGCCAAAACATCCACTTCCAATACTGTGAATACAAGCAATGAAGGAATTGGAGACTATGCTGTCATTGATCATAACAAGCCGAAACCATCCAACCCACCACCAGTGAAGGTTGAGGCCAGTAAGAGTGATGATGAGTTCTACAATGCAGAGGTTCATATGTATGCAGCAGCTGTAAAGGGGCCAAATAATAGAGAGGGAGAGAATAAGACGAAGGAAGGTGCTAAACAGCCGGTGTATGATGTGGCCATGCCTGGGGAAGCTGTGTGGGGAGTGGAGGGGGCGGCTGTGTGAGGAGTGGAGGGGAGGAGGAGTACTCGAGGTTGAAACTTTAATACATGCACTGTTGGTATTCGGTTATATAATTATGTGAGACTTGAAGTACTTTTAATTTGCACATCATTAAATATTGTTTTTGCTAGCTACAAATTGTACGAAAATGTCATACAAAAATAATTTTGTAAACTAAAATTAATCCTTCTCTCACCCATGCATGTAATTATGTGTCTTTATAAGGTAGTTCTCACCTCCTCACATGGAAAGCTACAGTCACCTGCATTAAAGGTGGTATACTTCATGCATTATAATTATTATCCGAGGCTTGAAACAAAAGTATAGTTGGTAATTCTGAAATGTTTGCCCCGAAAATTACCCGCTATATGAATTATCATTCTAGCTGCTCACGATCACTAGATCTAGCTCATGAATAATTAACGAGCAATGGTTTACCCTAACCTTAACGTGGTGTATACACCTTGATATCAATCTTGCTATTGTTGCAGCAGCTAAAATAAACTTCCACTATATATACTCATGGACAAAAAGAGCACACCGAACATAGATATAGGCTTAAACAAGAGCATTATAGGCACAGTATATATCTATTGGTATAATCGTGAGCTTCCTATTTGAAGAGAATGGCTATTGTACTATTCATCAGCTTTGCTCTACTAGCTTCACAAGTCACAGCTCAAGCAGGTAAACATTGTTGCATCATAGTAACAAAGACACACTATAATTATAATTTATATGCATGCTTCTCAAACCTCCTATAGCATATTGTATTAACAGCACACTCAGACTATCAATGGAGACAGATGATGGTGTTTCAATCAAAGGGCTTCCTGAGTACTGCTTTAGTGGAGTATGGAGGAGGATATCACTATGCATGGAAAGGTTGGCAGACACAGAGCAAAAACTGGTATGCAAACAACTAGAATACGATGAAAGTGGTGAGATAATTCTCGAAACTACAAACTAACATTTATCAGGCACCTTCATGCATGATAACACACAGCATCGATATCAACATCAAGAGTTATGTATACAAGTGAAGCACCACATGTAACAATTGGGAACTGCAGTATGGATGCAAAGAGCTTACAAGAGTGTGAAGTGAGAGAGACTACTACTGACTGTAAAATGCGAGAGCAGCTCATATGCAACAGAGGTAAGCACACTCACTACATATACTTGTATTCTCTGCATGTGATAAGAGCTTTCTTGTGCAGTTATTTTCCCCAAAGAGCGAGTAAGACTAGTCGGTGGATCTATTGAGCATCAAGGTCAAGTGGAGGTGTGCTCTGATGGACGCTGGGGAATACTGCAGACTAGCCAGCCACAACAAGTTGCAAGAGAAGTTTGTAGAAGACTCGACTTTAACGAAATTACCAGTGACGGTAAGAAATCTATGTCACATGCACAGACCATGACAATCAGTCTATAGCATCTTCCAAGCCTGTCTACAACTGTTCAATTATTTGTGGATCCCTGACCTGTGAAGAATCTACAAACAACTTTGATCTATTGAGCATTTCATGCCAAAACATTGGTAAGTGCTATATAATATATGCTATATATAATTGTGTTCTCAATAGACCTGGAAAGCTGTGATGATGATGGACAAGTTAGATTGACTGATGGTTACAGCTACCGGGAGGGGAGAGTTGAGGTTTGCTTCAATGGCGTGTGGGGATCTGCATGTCTGCAATCTTCGTCAAAAAGGAATTGCCGGAGCAGCTTGCTATCAAGCTGGTTTTCTGAGAGAAGGTAGTTTTAATAAGCCAAAACACACAACACTTCAAACACATAGGTGCCATGGCTACTAGCTATGGAGAAGAGAGTAGAGGCTATTGCTGTAGTAATATCACAATAACCCTACAAAGCTGCCAACTATGCTTTATTCAGGGATGTGATATCCTTGGTGTTGTTTGTCAGGCTTGGGCTCAATTACAACCAACAAACAATGCCAGTGAATGTACAGTACAGCCTCCTATAATTGAGCCTACAGGTTCATCTAATATTATAGCCTCTACTACAGCCTCCTCTTTAACAGATTACACAAGTCTGGACTCTACTACCACCACCCAGAGCCGGGTCACTGAACCTGTAACCACTATCCAACCCACAAGCACACCTCCTGACAACCACACAGCACTGCTCGGAGCCATTATTGGAGTGCTATTTGCTCTACTGCTAGCTACACTAGTGGGATGGATGTGCACATGCATCATCATGCACAGGAACAAAACAAACACTACAAAGTCAACTAGGTAAGCAATAAGAATTTGACCTCATTCCTTATACAGCGTTCAAGCAAATATATTATGTCGAATGTACTTTAGTTGTATCAATTATAAACTTACCGAGTAACAGTAAACAACTTAAAAGCTTACAGCATTGTTCAGTATGGCTGGTTGTATATACTACATAATAATAATTATGACAACGTTCCTAGCACTTTCAGTTTCCGAATAATAATAATTTGCCAAACCAAATGCACTAACAATGTGCACTCAAAGCAAAAGCATGCATGCATGCTTTGGGTAAATACACACCCACAAACACACACTATTTAGTTCCACAACCAACAATCCACTTATCACGGATGACAACTATTCACTCGGACAAGTCATTGAATGTGTATACAATGAAGCCACACCTACTCAACCACCTCCTACAGACCCAACTAACAATGTCAAATCCAAAACGTCACAAATGGAAACTGCTACCTACGATTACGCTGGCCCCGACCTGTCACTCTCCCAACCAACCAACCCAACTAACTACGATACTGTGACTACAAGCGATGAAGGAATTGGAGACTATGATGTCATTACTGATATCAAACAGAAACCAAAACCATCCAACCCACCATCAGTGAAGGTTGAGACCAGTAAGAGTGAAGATGAGTTTTACAATGCAGAAGAGCATATGTACGCAGCTATTGATAAGAAAGCTAAGAGGGAAAATAAACCAGAAACTGGTGGAGAGGAAGAGAACAAGATGAAGAAAGGTGCTAATCACCCGATGTATGATGTGGCCATGCCTGGGGAGGCTGTGTGGGGAGTGGAGGGGGCGGCTGTGTGTGAAGTGGAGGGGGAGTACTCGAGGTTGAAGCGTTGACACACTGGTGGTGTTCGGTTATAATTATGTGAGACTTGATTTGCACATCAGTTAGTTTAAATAGTGTTTTTGCTGAGTAAGACTATAAAATTATATGCTTAATTTGGCGATTGTAAATTAATGGTAAAACTGATTACGCCATCCTTCCACTATTTATTTGTATTTTTGAGTTCACGAGTATTGGTCCCTGTAGTCTAGACACATTGAGTTAGCATATACACAGTGCCGGCTCTCTAAAGTACGCCGTAATGACCACCTTGATACCAGCCATTTAGTTTGGCACGGATTGCTATAGATAGATGTTTAACTCGGCCTGAAATGCGGTCACTTGCTATTCCGTATACTGGCTGCCCCAAACTAGTTGGGCCTGGCCCGACTTTCCGTTAGGACGGGAGGTCGGGGTGCAAGCTTATCTGAGATTTGTTCTGCTGCATTATGTAACACTCTCAAGTCAAATGCTGCAATCTGATAGGGCGCCACTATACTGGCGGCAGAACAAATTCCAGATAAGCTTGCAATCCGACCTTCCGTTGAAAAGAAAAAACAATTACTAATCAAACTGTTATATCCAATATAGTAAACGTATTCAATAACAATGAAAGTACAACAATAACAATTAACCTCAAAGAAAGCATATTCCTATACCATAATTATGCACTGTTGTTGAATTGGACACAGGTGTGATTTCAGTCGTGCATTTGACAGTTCATGCTCCAACATAGTATAACAGTATAATTACAGATGATTAATTATAAGCAGTCATCTCTAATGGAGGAAGAGCCTAATGCAGACTATCTTTACTACCTCCAAACCCCAACTTATGATGTACCGGTAGAAGTTGATGTTCATGAGTATGAATGGTGTTTTGTTGAGAGCCCCTCAGAAGAATCTTTCTGCTTCAAATGCAAGAAGATCTTAAACAAGCCTGTGCTCACGGAATGTTGTGGGATTCATTTATGCACGTCATGTGCTGAGCCAGACATGCCAGGCGATTCTCAGTGCCCACAGTGCTCCTTTTTACAAGCAAGCTGTATGATAAATGGAGGGCTATTCTTCGCCTCAGGGTTTTTTGCCCACTGGGGGGAGTGGAGGGGGAGTGCACGAGGTTGAAGCATTGATACATATAGACACTTATGTATTAGTTATTGCCCAGCCAGAGTGCAATATATGGCATATTGCACGAGGGCGCCTGCAATAACTAACTTGTTGCCCAATGACGTTAAACTCGTCTGACTGGTCATATAAGTCATACTAAAAGACATGTGTTTTGAAGAAAGTTAGTGTATTCATTAGTTTGCTGAATTCCGTAGTAAATTTTTAGGTTTTCTTATACCTATTAAAAGTAGTAGCCTATAAAAGAACCAAATGAGTTCTTGGGTGGGTTGGTGGGGCATAGGTCCTAAATGGATATCTCTTACAGAAATTTACGTACAGTGGAAGTGATACAACATGCCATATACTGAGCACTGGATTGCTTTGATCTGCCCACTTAATTATAATTATTTGCACATCAGATTCTAGTTAAACAACTATATTTTATAGAGTAAAAATAAGGTATATACCATTCACTGGAATAGTGAATCCAACACTGTACACAATGTAATAAAGCTGAAGGTGTAATGTTAGCAACTGGCAAGTATTCCAAAAACCATTATATCTACGTACCATCACAAAGAAGCATCACGAAGATAATAGAG
This sequence comes from Halichondria panicea, assembly GCF_963675165.1. Classification (NCBI taxonomy): domain Eukaryota; kingdom Metazoa; phylum Porifera; class Demospongiae; order Suberitida; family Halichondriidae; genus Halichondria; species Halichondria panicea. The sequence goes on from NC_087387.1 coordinate 6,007,753, forward strand.
CAATACAGTTCTCATCGTGGTCTCCATCAACAATTATTATTGCTATACTTTTTCTAGACTATAGACTATTGTACGCGGCCGTGGCTGTCAATTAATATTCTGTTTATTGCAAGTTCCTAGTATATCTGATAGCATACGGTCAGTACTTGAGACATGAATTGTGTCGTGTTGAACTGACAGTTATGTTTCGAGCATGTTTTTTAGTATCAATGTGTACCTCATACGTAATATTGAGCAGGTGAATATCATTAATTTTAATTACTAAGACTAATAATTTAATTATTGTGGCCCTCATTTCTCAGTAATAATTAAATAATGTAATAGCAAAACACCAATGCACTTAATTATTAATTTTTACAAGCTTGTTTGACCAATGTTCGAAAAATCAAGATGACTCACATTTCAGTTATCACACAATGAATTCACTATGCTTAGCTTTTATTACAGACTACTATAAACTGATTCTGATTCTGATTCTGATTCTGATTTCGATTCTGATTCTGATTCTTGCTCAACTAAAGACGATATTACTGTATTGAGTGCTGGCCTAATCCAAGGCTCCTGTTTTAAGCATTGAGTCATTAGTTTATAACAGATGACTGGGCACTTCAAAAGTTGAGGCACATACTCAACATCTTCACTTAAAAGTGCGTACGCTGGATTGACGGTTAGTAATCGAACATCTTCGTCCACGTTCGTAATGGATGATTGAGAGTTGCTTCGAGTGATCACTTCCCAGATTAATGTACCGTAGGACCATACATCTGATTTTAAGCTAAATTTTCGCTCTTTTAAAGCTTCTGGTGAGCAATTGCATCTAGAAATGCTTTCATTCTCTTTTATTACAACCTCTGCAGCATAGTACTCTAAACATATTGCGCTACCAAACTCTCCAATTTTTAGTATTAAACCTTCACCAACATGTATCGTTTCAGCTCTAATGTTTCGATGTATGCAAAGGTTCTGGTGAAGATAGTCAAGTCCTTGTGCAACTTGTTCACACATTGATATTTGCTGGTGTAAAAGGATTGTAACATTTGATCGTAGATACTGCTTTAAGGTTCCATGATCCATATGCTCTAGTATTATACAAATCGGCTCACTGTTGGACACTATCCCGTGAAGCTTGATGATGTTACTATGGTCTAGTTTCATTAGAGTACGAGCCTCCTGAAGAAAATCTACTGACGAGATTCCCAGCTCAAGCATTTTTATGGCCACTGGATAATCATTGTATGTACCTTCCCACTTTTTAATCACGCTATTACTATCAGCGCTTTTTGAATCCATTTTTGTTAGTTCAATATTTAGGTCAGATCGTTTAATTTCCCAGCGTGAGCGTATTACTTGGTTGGCATGCTGCTCAAGATCATTATACTTTTGTTTAAGATATGACACCAACTCTTCTGTATTTCTATTAGTCTCCTTGTATTTCTCTTCGATTGCTATTTTTAGCTCTTCTATTTGTTGCTTAAAGATGTTGGTGACTTTATGAAACTGATCGTTTTTCTCAGTAACATATTTTTGCAAAAGCTCCTCTTTTTTATGCAGTTGTTCTAAGAAAAATTCACCATTAAGATGTAAATGATGTGGAGATTTTACTACTAGATGCTCTGTTAGATTCTTCCTTTGTATCTGCTCTGTGCATCCTGCGTAACTGTAGTAGCATTCAACTATCTCCTCTGGGCATTCTAACAAATGTTGTTGCAAGTTCTTCTGTTTGACAGGCTCTATTCCGCAGCTGTTGGGACAGGGGGTGGGGATATCTGGACAATCTTTCTTGTGTTCTCCGCTAACCACAACCTGCTCACCATTCATACCACAGTACTCGCAAGTCACTGGTCGCCGTGGGCATAGTGTCTCGGTGTGTTCAAAAAGTTTATACCTCTCAAGACTCTTGCCGCATTTATGTTGGCATTCTAACATAGTGTAGTCACAATAATCATCGCTTTCCGCATCTTTGTGTGTTTCTCGTTGCCCTAGTTGTCCAATCCAAAGACATCCACGATCAGCTAGAGGACACCTCACTCTTAATGCAAGAACCTTCTCCCATTTAAACTTATCTAAAATCGCTGGTTGAGATGTTTCACCACATTGTGGACACTGATACTTGTTAAAAACATCTGGCTCAATGCAATAATATGGATTCTCGATACAAGATGCACAATAGTGCTTGCTGCAACATCCAGTTAACATAGGAAAACCGAAAACTTTTGTACAAGCAGGACAGATAAAGTCTCTTGAAGGAGGATCTATGAAGTCAGATAAATCAATATCATCCCATTTTCGATGTATCTTCAACGGTAACAAATCAGATGTTTCGATTTTTGCCACCGAATCAAGTGGGTTATATAATTCTTCCATGTTGTTATAATCTTCATCATCTTCAGAATCTTCATCTCGAACTAACGTTGCAGAACAGCAAACCGAATGGCATAACAAATCTTTCTTTGCAACTTTTTGCCCACATTTATCTGGGCAGTTAATCTCAACATGTTTGCAATCTCCGGTGGTTAAATCAAGATGAGCCCCTCTAGCTCCTAGCTCTCCGATCCATGGACAGCCACTGTTGAACAAAGGGCATCTTACATTTAGCTTAAGAATTTCTTTCCATTTTTCGTTATCAATTGAAGCAGCAATGTCATCTTGACCACAGTCTGGGCAAATGTAAGTAGTTGTGTGCCAGTTGTATGGGTCTTCTATGCATGAAGCACAGTAATATTTATTACAGCATTCAGTCAACATCGGCCTTCTTAGTTCAAATTTGCAATGTCGACAAGAGCACTCTCTTGGAAGATTGTTAACAAAGTCTACTGGATATTGGTCCATATTGCTTCCAATGCAAGTGATTGGACATTCATCTTCATGTTTTCCGCTGATGAAATCATACTCTCCCTTTTCATTGCAATGCGAGCAAATTGCTGGACGTTTGGGACAGTCCTCCTCCATATGCTTTGTTAGTTTGTTTTTGTCTTCAAACCTTTTCCCACACTTACGCCGGCAATCTTTTTCAGCATATTCACAGTCTCCAGTCAGTGGATCTGTGTGTGTTTTTCTTGATCCCAGCTCTCCCACCCAAAGACACCCACGTCCAATGAAAGAGCATTTCACTTTCAGTTGTCCAATCATGGCCCACATCTGCTCATCAAGCTTTACATCAACATCGTACATTTTGCATCGTGGACACTCAACCTCGCAGTAGGTTCGCATATCATAATCATCATCTTGTAGGCATTCCTTACAAAAATGTGTCTGACAACAGCTTGCCAGCATCGGTTTTCTCAGTACATTATCACAGACGTAGCAGATGAATTCCTCTGGAGGAGGGTCAACAAATTGAGCCCATCTGTAATTTACATAACATGCCATAGTAACTAACTCTAGATTTTCTGGGCCTGTAACAGTGAGGCAACAGTAGCCTGCATGGCCTTATTTATAATAATTATTGTCCAGCTAGTAAACGTTTTGTTTTGACAGTTACAATGAAAGTAAAACTATAACATTTCAGCTATGTTTAACAGTTGGTTAACGATGGTGATGATAAATAAACATTTCCTTAGCCGTTGTGTAACTACTGTCAGTAAGTTTGTTATGATAGTGATGACAAATAAACATTTCCTTAGCCGTTGTGTAATTACTGTCAGTAAGTTTGTTATGATAGTGATGACAAATAAACATTTCCTTAGCCGTTGTGTAATTACTGTCAGTAAGTTTGTTATGACATTTTGCATCGTGGACACTCAACCTCGCAGTAGGTTCGCATATCATAATCATCATCTTGTAGGCATTCCTTACAAAAATGTGTCTGACAACAGCTTGCCAGCATCGGTTTTCTCAGCACATTATCACAGACGTAGCAGATGAATTCCTCTGGAGGAGGGTCAACAAATTGAGCCCATCTGTAATTTACATAATATGCCATAGTAACTAACTTAGATCTTCTGGGCCTATAACAGTGAGGCAACAGTAGCTTGCATGGCCTTATTTATAATAATTATTGTCCAGATAGTAAACGTTTTGTTTTAACACTTACAATGAAAGTAAAACTGTCACTTGTTTAACAGTTGGTTAACGATAGTGATGATGATTGTTAAATAATCATTACTGTTAGTAAATTTGTTTTGACAGTTAAAATGAAACTAAACTGTCGCATAATTAGCAATGTTTAGCAGTTGACTTAAAAGGTTGTTAAATAATAACTGTGGCATAGTCATGCGAATCTTTGACATGTTCTAGTAAGTCTATTATTGCTTCAAATGTTGGTCTTCTCCAAGGATTAGATTTCCAACAATCTTGCATTAAAGAATAAAGCTTTGGGGGGCAATTGCTCGGTTGATACATACAATGTCCAGAAATAATTCTTTGAATGACCTCTACATTACTTTGGTTCGGATATGGTGTTCGACCACGTGTTGCAATTTCATACATTAGTACTCCATAGGACCACACGTCTGATTTTAAGATGAATTTTCGTTCCAAAAGGACTTCTGGGGGGCTCCATCTAGCTGGTATCATCTCCTCTTTTGAAGCTATGTACTCTTCTTTGTAATAAGTTAACTGTTTGGCTTTTTTAAAGTTGGAAATTTTACAGACACATTTTTGTCCAATACAAATTGTTTCAGCTCTAATGTTTCGATGTATGCAAAGGTTCTGGTGAAGATAGTCAAGTCCTTGTGCAACTTGTTTACACATTGATATTTGCTGGTGTAAAAGGAATCTACCTGTCGATCGTAGATACTGCTCTAAAGTTCCATGATCCATACGCTCTAGTATTATACAAATCGGCTCACTGTTGGACACTATCCCGTGAAGCTTAATGATGTTACTATGGTCTAGTTTCATTAGAGTACGAGCCTCCTGAAGAAAATCTACTGACGAGATTCCCAGCGGAAGCATTTTTATGGCCACTGGAGCATCTTTGTAGGTACCTTCACACGTATCTTCATTTTTGTCAGGAGACAACAATGTGGTATATCTTAATTGGTCTCTTGATATTTGCCAAGTTAAATGAGCAGTTGATGCTGTTTCCTCATTTAGTTTCTTGTAATTGCATTGAACGTCTTTTACAATTTTTTCGGAATCGATACGAAGCTCTCGATACGGTATGTCACACATCTCTACTAACTTTATAAGCTCTTTAATATGACAGTTGTACAACTCAAATAGTTGTTGATCTTTTTCTGTTTCCAGTTTATGTATTAAATCGTCTTTTTTATCAAGTTCTTTGACAAAAAATTGGGTTTGCAACTGAATATGTTTTAGCGAATTTTCTTGAATATGCTCTATCAACTTCTTCCTTTTAGCTTCAAAATTGCACCCTGTATAATTGAAGCTACATTCAACTATCTCCTCTGGGCATTCTAACAAATGTTGCAGCAAGTCCTTCTGTTTGACAGGCTCTATTCCACAGCTGTTGGGACAGGGGGTGGGGATATCTGGACAATCTTTCTTGTGTTCTCCGCTAACCACTACTTGTTCACCATTCATACCACAGTACTCGCAAGTCACTGGTCGCCGTGGGCAAAAGTATTTTAAATGTTCTTCATAATCGTATTTCTCAAGCTCTTCTTCGCAACCATATTTGCATTCAATGTTAATATATTGGCAATCTCCTGTTTCTGTTTGAATATGATTTGCTCTCGCGCAAATTTCCCCTGTCCAAAGGCAACCACGGTGAGAAAATGGGCACTTCACATCTAACTCAAGAATACGCTTCCATTTTGAGTCATCTATTATTGATATGGAACATATTTTTTCACACTCGGGGCAGTAACGAGTTTTATCGTCCTCATCGTGTGGGTTGTTGAAACACCATGTGCAGAAATGCATTTTACAGCACCCTGTTAGAATTGGCTTCTTTAGAACACTGTTACAAGCTGAGCAGATAAATTCGTTCGGGGGAGGCTCAACAAAATCAAAGTCATAAAGAAGAATAGTATCCGTAATGTTCAGATCTTGACTAACGTCTAAATTCTCGACAGGTGACAGCACTTCTTCTTCAACTTTGTATTGGCAGTCTCCTGTCTCTGGCTTAAGATGACTTGCTCTTGCATGAAGTTCCCCGGTCCAAAGACAACCACGGTGAGAAAATGGGCACTTCACATTCAAGTTTAGAATGTACTCCCATTTTTGTTCATCAAGTACAGAGGATAAACATATTTGCGAACAATTGTGGCAGTAAAGCTTCATATCATCTTCATCATCTGGATTATTGAGACACCAAATGCAGAAATATTTCTTGCAGCACCCTGTCAGAATTGGCTTCTTTAGCACACTGTTACAAGCTGAGCAGATGTATTCATCAGAAGGAGGTTCAACAAAATCCCAGTCATAACTGAAGATTGAATCCATGCTGATCAATATGAGGTTTGACTTACAATAGCTATTATGAATCGTAATTATACGAAAGACCGACCTATATGCAATGTAGTTATTGCATAAACGGTGTTTGGTATGTGTAAAATAGTTCATTGTGTTTATTTTACACTTTTACACGGAACAGTGAATGTGAGAAATAAGCGTGAAAACAACAACTTTTATTATTTTAAATTAACATTATTTTAGCTATAAATCATTTAACTGGTCAACTATTGTACTGAATGAAGGTCTTTGCATCGGATCTTCACTCCAACACAGTTTCATAATCTGGTAAACTTCATACGAGCATTGAGCGGGTTTGTTCATTTTACACCCTGACTCAATGAAGTCTTCTACGTCGGACATCTTCATAGCCTTGCACGTCATGACTTCATATTGCAAAATACCAAATGACCAAACATCTGATTTTATAGAGTATCTGTTTTCGTAATAACTTCTGGTGCTGATTTGAACGACACTCTTTCACCTTGTGGGATTTCAAATTCATCCTGTTGATCCTTTAAAATTCTAGATTGTGTGAAACTTCCAATTTTACATCTTAGATCATTTCCAACGAGTATGCTACGAGATGTTAAAGATCTATGGATAAGGTGTAGGCCTTCAAGATAGGCCATTCCTAATGCTACTTGTTGAATTATAGAAAGTTGCTCTTTCAGACTTAAATTTTTACCTTCATTTCGGAAATAGTGGGACAAATTTCCATGATTCATGTATCCAGTCACGATAAGAAATGGTTCTTGAGTTGTACTTACTCCCCATAACTGGACCACGTTAGGATGTTGAAGCTGCTTCAAAAGATATGCTTCTTGCAGGAACATTGATGATGTGACTGTGCCAAGCTTTTGTTTCTTGATTGCAACTGTCTTATACCCGAACTCCTGTCCCTTCCACACTTCCGTTAAAGGGCCAGATGTGATTTTGGAGACCAACTGAAGCTGTCTCCGATCTAGCTCCCATAGCAACCTATCGTTTGTGTGCTTGCTAAACAGCACTTTCATGGTAAGCTCATAGTGCTCATGAACTTCATTCATCCTTTGTCTTGTTCTGCTGTGCTCTGTTTCGGTCTGGCTTATTTTATCTTTCAAATGAGATTTTTGACTTTCCAAACTATCTCTATTAACAAATTCGTGTAACCGTTTTTCACTCTCTTCAGCATATTGTTCAAACGTTCGCTTACTTTTTTGAACACTATTACGGGCATACATTGTTTCAAGCTGCAGATGTTGCTGAAATTGATCTTCTAGATGTTGGAGCATATCCTTTCTTTTAGTAAGGACATCACATCCAGCAAACCTGTAATTGCAAGGTATTGAAAGCTCTGGACATGTTTCCATGTGCTCATCAAAAAATGCTTGATTAAATCCTTCACCGCATATGTTGGGGCACAGTACATAATACTCGGGGCAGATGTGAAGATGGTCACCTATAATGTCCTCGTATTGACCCGTTGTTTTGCAATGTACACATACGGCCGAGCGTTTCGGACAAAGATTCTCAAAGTGATCAGTTATTTGGTGACGTTCAAGGCTTTCTCCACATCCGTTAGCACATTCAAAGTCCATATAATGGCAGTTACTCAGAAGATGCTCGTGACATGCTTTTAGTTCTCCCTCCCACTCACACCCTCTCTCTTTTAGTGGGCAAAAAACCCTGAGGCGAAGAATAGCCCTCCATTTAGATTTGTTGAGCATACATCTTGCTTGTAAAAAGGAGCACTGTGGGCACCGGGACAGTTTAGTAGAATCGCTTGGCATGTCTGGCTCAGCACATGACGTGCACAAATGAATCCCACAACATTCTGTGAGCACAGGCTTATCCAGGATCTTCTTGCATTTGAAGCAGAAAGATTCTTCTGAGGGGCTCTCAACAAAACACCATTCATACTCATGAACATCAACTTCTACCGTTACTTCATAAGTTGGGTCTGTGAGGTAGTAAAGAAAGTCTGCTGTATATACAGGCTCTTCCTCCATTTGAGATAACTGCTTATTATTAACGATTTGTAATTATTTATACTGATATACTATGAAAAGGTGGGTTGGAGCAGCAATGCATACTGAAAATCACACCTGCTGTGTTCATATGCATGGTATAGAAATATTGTAGCTTGCTTATACTTTCATTGTTATTGAACACGTTTACTATATCGGATATAACAGTTTACTTACTGCAAATAAGTATTTTGTTTTTCGTTTTAAAGTATATCACATTGTAAAACTGAAGTGAAAGATAATTGCACACCCACACAGCCTCACGCATTCAATATAATTATGCCAGCCTGAGGTCATTTTTTCTGTTACTCAAATGCAATGCCCCATACTAAGTAACACCAAGGGCGTATAAAGAAGAGAGGGCATGCAACAGCAAAATAACAGAGGTTCAAACGTAGGCGGATGAATGTTTGAACCCTACTAGCTATATGTACTGATAGTGGAGTTGCTAGCCTCGATCTCAGGCAGAGTTTTCGCTTTATAAGGGTTCGGCGAACAACTAGGCCTGGTACTAGTTGTCTGCGCATGCGTCAGTCGAAAAGTACTTGTTATGCACTGCGAGGTCCTTTATAGGACACCTAATTCGGGTCAAATCTGGATTAAAGGCCTTGTGTAAAAGGGGCTATAGTATAGCTCTTAATCTTATACATACAGTATCAATCATGCATCTAGTAGTAGGGAAGTTATTGCATTCAACTCAACAATAATTATAACGGAGACATTGCACATGTGGTTGGCTGTCACAAAATAACCCCCTCAAAGTGAGGGCCACAGCATGACAAACCGTCGTTGTCATAGTGATTATAATACAAGCAAGAAACGGAATTCACCCTACAATAAAGTAGGCACTGCTCATGCATTAATATAAGGCACACATGAATTGATATCCTCAAATTAATACCGAAACTGTAACATTCGAAACAATGTCAGTCTAACACGATACAATCACAATATCTTAACTGCTGACCATATTATATCAGGTACTAGTACACAGTAAAAACAGATTCGTTATAATAACATAAAACATCTCAAATAAAATGCATCATTTGAAATTTAATGTAGAAATGACAGAAATTTATGTCATTTCTACATTAAATTTCAAATGATGCATTTTATTTGAGATGTTTTATGTTATTATAACGAATCTGTTTTTACTGTGTAGGAACTTGCAATAAACATAACATTGACAGCCATGGATGACCATGTACAATAGTTTATAGTCCAGCAATCAGTAGCAATATTGGCAGAGACCACAATGAAGATTGTATTGCTCTGACCATGCTTCTTTGTGGCCAACTATAGTGAAAGCAAGTAAGTATGCATCAACTGTTGGGACAGTTTGCAATTTATATATTCAGATTATGGTGCTGGTGGGTAATTCTGCATGGGAATTTTTTTGATATCTTGATGCTATTAAGAATTAAAACTTAATATTGAATTGTGCATTATCATAATTATATATGTTACTGAGAAGTGCACACGAGGGCCACAGTATGACAAACAGTTGTCATAGTAATCACAACACAAGCAGAAAATGATAATTCACTCGGCAATACGAGGCCCCCTACTCAATATTACAAGTGCAAAAAACATTTTGTGAAAAAATGGGGAAGAGTAGGGTTGGAAGAGCATGCGCACTGAAGTAACAAAAAGTTCGAAAACAAGATGTGGGTTGGTATAGTCTTGCATGCTCCAACTAGTTGGGGGTGGGGTGCAATCTTTAACAGTTGGGTCCC